>NC_142522.1:11114529-11259529 GCF_964205215.1 Stylophora pistillata | reverse complement strand
TGTTGTTTTAACTTTATGAGGTTAGGATATAACGTACGCTGTCATTGGTTGAAAGAGCTTGTTTTAGAATACAAAATACGGAGTTGAATTGAAGTTGTCGCGTCATCTTGATCGCCAATTTCCAAGCTGTCCCAACATTTTTCGGACTTAACTCTATAGGCTTTTTTTTTCGTTAATTTAAAGTGAAATTTCAGAACAAGGGAGCCGGCCAGAGACGAAAAGACAAAAGGGATTGTCCGAGTTTTAAAGGTTTTCCCTCTCAGGTAGATTGTAAGCTTACGTAGGTAAATAAAACTCAAACACCGCTAAAATCCAAAAACAAAACAGAACAAAACTCGACTACGTCTCGTGTTCCCCTAAACTGACTTCTATTGTGCTTTACCCGCTTCCAGTGTGCTTTAGAACAGAACAGAGCACATTCAAAGCTTCTTTCTTGATAATTCTTATTTCAAGCAGATAGAACCTTAGTTTGTCAAGCGTAAATTCAAATGTAATACAGGATAGTCTCGACCACGGTATGCCATCACGATCATATTCATGCTCTTAAAGCCTAAGGACGGCGCTTTCCCTTGTATCTTACTCTAGATGCAACATCAAGGCTTGTTTTTGATTTTCTACAATGAGGCCATTTAATATCTGACAAGCAAGGTCGAGATTTTCTGTTGTTATGGGCTCAAATAAATAGGATCATAAGCTTAAAATTCATATGAATTAACTTATCTAAGTAAAGACCAAAACTAAGATATCAGAAGACAGTTTAGATGAAGATGCATGATAGATAGAGTGTCAATAATTCTATTTGGGTCCATATCTATAAAAGGATATTTCATAAGTAACTATTTTTGATGTGAACTCTATGAATATGGAAGCGATTGATAGCTTGAAGAAATCTTATTTTTCTAGGCCTTTGAAGAATTTAAGCGTGTCATTTCCAGACAAACAACCTGCGTTGGTTAAACGTCAATCGTGTTTTTCTTAGCTTCAAGTTCGGGCTACTGTAGCCTGACTTTTACCATTCCATCTAACATAGCTATAAAAAGCGGTATTTCCCTAATGCCCTTTCCACGGTTCTACATAATTTCAATGATAGATGTATTGATATATATATATTTTTAGGGAAAGGGTTTCATCTCTTTTCAGAAGGTTTCAGTATTCTTTCACACCCATGAATTGTCTACGAAAATGTTTTTCAAATATTATCAACGATTCAGCAATATACATAACAAACATAGTGCATACAGTAATGCTTATCAGTTATTTCGGTGCACATTAAACTACTTTGATCTCAGTTTGTTAATCTGTGCATATTTTTTCGATCTCTTCAAGTTTGTTACAAATTTCTAGCTTGTTGTTTTAGCTTTATGAGGTTAGGATATAACGAACGCTGTCATCGGTTGAAAGAGCTTGTTTTAGAGTACAAAATACTAAGGCGGATTGAGGCTGTCACGTGATCTCGGCTGCCCATTTGTACACTGTCCCAACATTTTTCGAACTCATCTTTTTAGCATTTCTTTTTTTCCTTAATCTAAAGTGAGATTTTAGAACAAGCGAGCCAGAGACGAAAAGACGAAAGGGATTGTCCGGGTTTTAAAGGTTTTTCCCTCTCAGTTAGATTGTAAGCTTACGTAGGTAAATAAAACTCAAACACCGCTAAAATCCAAAAACAAAACAGAACAAAACTCGACTACGGCTCGTGTTCCCCTACACTGACTTCTTTCGTGCTTTAGCCGCTTCCAGTGTGCTTTAGAACAAGTAAGTTTCAAAAAAGTATGACGTCATAAAGTTACGTATGGAGATTTCATCGAATGGCTTTCCAGCGAGAAGCTGTTTGTAATTTGCTTTTGGCTCAGAGGGGAAAATCCTATTTTGAACTGACGGCATCAATTTAGGCTGATTTTAATTTAAACTGAATTTATTATGATATGCATATCTGTACTTTGTTTACTATGCACAAATGTGGGTGATATTTGTTTAAAGCTCTTTTTCTTTAGGAATTCATACCAATGTTAGAAGGTTGTGACTCTCTAAAGGCAGATAAAGCCTACCTTTTCGAATGAAAATATAATAAAGAGAAAATAAAATGTGATAGTGGTTTCTGTGAAACAGGAGGGTTGAGGTCTTGCTTGCTACGCTTGAAATGAATGGTGCAAAAGTCGTTAGAGATTGTGGTGATATCAGTGAAGACATCGTTTAAGATATGCCCCAGGCTTCAACACGAGATGCATGATTACCGCCTTTTTAACACTTCTAAGATGGACAAAGACACTTGTAATACTGGTTAGGGGTCGAGAGATAATATTCGTAGCGGCAGAAACAAAGCAAAGCAAGGAAGAAATGGCTTGTTATACCCATATATGAAAGGAGAGTCAGAACATCGAGTGTGTTTGCATTAATGCCTCTGCTACTGCAGCAGATCAAATTATGTTGGATAAGGAATTATTAAACCTTTAACCGGCATGTTGTGTGTCATTTTGGTTTACAAGACAAATCCACGATGTTTGAAAAACGGTTTGGAAACAGTAGAAAAACAATATTAATAACCACATACTCCGACATGCTTGTTTAATTTTGCAGTTTTGTGATACTTTAGATGTGGCTCATGGTATCAAACCTATTAAAGGTACATGAACGTTTAGGTTTTTGTTCTATTTCTTCATTAGCTGAACACTTAAGGCCACTCAGGGTTCACTGGTGTTGCCTGATCTTGTAATATTAGCAGATACAGATCAGTTAAAAAAACTGATGGAAAACAATCCTTCTCGGAATATCATGTAAACATGTTTTGAGTATCGCAGAATCTATAGCTTGAAATATAGATCGACTAAGAGTGCTTATAGTTTTGATATTACATCTTTCTTACATTTAGAAATAACATCATTCTATCAAAAAATTCCACTCTGACTGGAACGCCGTTTCAGCGCTGCCTCGAAACTAATTAAAGGCTGTATAAGCTATAAAAGCAGTGCTCAGCTTAACCAGATGTCACTTGCAAGTCTTTGTCAACAAACAAAGAAATAGTTATGACAATGTACAAACTTGCGGTAAGTTGGCTCATACTTAAATCTATACAATGGTTTAGATATGGGAGCTGATTTTTTCTAGATCTAACTTTTTCGTTTTGATTTGTATCTCTCTAAATTTCCGCGAATAACCTTAGATGCATTCAAAGTCAAACGGTTCAGCACATTTTATTCTCTGGTTCAAAATGTATTAAGATTACGTTTCATGGCTGGCCATGTTTAGCAGGTGGTTCTTCGTCCTTCAGAACATGCAAAGTTCTTGAAAATTCTCTTATTTCATTATCACAAAATTTTTCATTGTTTCACAAGCACCCTGATTAAGTGTTCACTTTAACCTGTTGAGCTCTAGATGAGAGGATAATACAACAATGTAGAAAGCTGAGATAATACGGCTTAGAATGTATGAGGTGATCAGCATTAAAGTCTGCAACGCAGAAAGCTTTTTGAAAAGCGGCAGAAAACTGAAACTAGAGCAACTGGAATCACCACTCGAGAGAGGAAGACGTTGATGGAGAACTTCAAATAATACGCGTTAAGAGCAGGTGGTAGTTGAGTAGTTGAATATGTCATGAGTTCCTACAGCCAATCAGAAAGTGAAGTGAACCAACATCAAAGATATCGCCTATTACTTTCGAAACTCACAAGTTATATGGGAATCGCTCTATCGGCGGGGAGTCGGGTTAAACAGTACTGCGACGTTACATTTTGATATTCTGAAGCTTTCCGGCTGAGTATAAAAGCATAGCAATAATACCAACACGTTCCTTTGAGAGCTCAAACTTCTGTTGGATGGGGTAGTAGTTTTAAACTCGGTTTACGTGTCCTTATCATTTTTTTCGAATTTTTAGGTTTTTGTCTTGCTGACATCCTATATGGCTGCATGCAGTTTGCCATGCAGTCAAAATTGGAGCAGCCTTGCCACTTGCCTTAACATGGATTCAAGCAAAAGTTCATCGTGTGACATACTCCGGTTCATTCACCGACGTGGTTATATGATCGTTCCTCCATCCAACCCTCCAAGTCAAAACCGTGGTCGACGTTCCGATACTAAGAGGTCGATTTACTCTGGAAAATGTCCCTTCAAGTACATATTGATAGATTTCATAGACACAGTCCCGAGGTTTGTCGCCAATGCCACATGCAGTGGCTGTGACGTCCGTTGCAAGGCGGTCCCCTACACCGTGCGTCTACTTCGCAAGAAATGCGACGATTATTGGCTATGGGAGGAGCGAGACATTCAAGCTGCATATTCTTTAGAAATGTGAAATGCAGGGACAAAAGTAACGGAACTAGGCAGTAGTTAATGGCTCTAAGGGGTCTGACTTGCTAGTTATCAGGGTAAAACTGTCTTACGACAAACTGTTTCTTGACTGTAATTGAGTTCAGGCTTTCTCATTGTTTAGCCTGTCTCGATAAATAGTGCCTATATAATATTCCTTATCAGAGAAAGGCTTGATACACCTATTGTATTTTGAGCTTTGTTCTTTTTCACTCAAGGTAATATAATCTCTTTATTAATCTTTCAATAAGGATTGCGTTGGATACAGTTTGTCTGTTTGTTTGTTTGTTTGTTGCTAATGTCGCACTTGTGTGTATTAGTTTGGTGTACGTTCTGAATCGCTAGAGCTGGAATCATTGTTGGAGAAAGAGTTTCTTTTCATCACCCTTTGTCTTATAGGATGGCCAGCAAAATATGATTTCAGTCATGATCTGAGTTTCAACGCGATTTTTTAGAGAAATTCTGTAACCTGGGATATTTTTCTAAGCAGTAAGGTTTAGAATCGTAATTCAGCTCATATGAATGCGTAAGAGGAAGTTTATCTCGCTGTTAAAATGATAAATTAAACTGCTTCAAAGTTGTGAAGTTTAGTGCTCTCCACGTGTTATTATTTACATCCAACTCGTTCTAATTTCTAATATGAAATTTAGATCTTTTACACCTGTCCTCAGCAGTGAAAAAAAGGCTTAAATGTAAAAGCAGCAAATTCATTTTCTCACATCAAAATATGCATTTTTTTCGTTTCCAGTGGAACAAAGATTAGGGCGCAAAGTCAAGAAAACCAATTTGGGTTGAAACCGACGTTTTTTTAAGGTACTGAACGGTGAAAGAAGAACAAATATTGAATCATTATCCCCCCCCCCCCCCCCCATCGTGAGATTTTTATGCTTTTCTATAAGTTAGAGGGAAAACATATGAAAATAGTTCAGGAGATGAATTCACATAAGCTTTTATTGGTAAACAATGAAGAGTGGGTTGCATGTTATTGATGCATAGCCTATACAATTTGATCCAATTTTTTTTCAAAAGATCAATCGATAACACATGTTGATGCTAGGTATTCTTTTCAAAACTGGTCATGTTATCTGATGCGAACGACAAATTTTTAAAATGATGACGAAAAAAGTTTGACAATGAAAAACTGCGATAAAATATTATAAAGCATGACACGACGTTTCGACGTTTCCAGAACGTCATTATCAAGTAAACTAAAATAATAAAATCGAGCATACATATAATGAAGCGGTGAATAAATTACAAAACGTTAAAAGCTAAACAAAGAGTTTAGCCCTAATGGAATCGCTCTGGGTGTTTAAATTGGGCCTTATTGTTCTTATGTACAACATTTCATAAACAAGACAATCCCATTTCGTGCTGCATTTTTTAAGCATTCTAAACTGGCTCTCATTGAGTATGTCAATGTTCCCATGGGCATCCCTCAGGTGGCGACCAATGGCAGAGTATCGATGATCAGCAATGCGTTGAAACAGATGGCGCGTCGTATATCCGACGTAATTTGAATCACACAAATCACATTTAAAACAGTAAACAACACTATGCTGATTTACGATGCGTGGCTTGATTTCTTTAAGCTTTAGGTCCTGCTCAAGTTTCTTACTGGTGTAGACTGGTTGTACATCAATGCCAATTTTTGAACTGAGATCGCGCATTTGTCTTTTGGCAATGTTCACTGAGATTTGATCTTTGAAAGGAATACTGACTCTTAAAGTTTCAACAGATTTTGTCTTAGTATCTGGTGTAGAGGAATAATCACATTTGTCGATAATGAAGTTCACTAAAGAACTAGGGTAACCAAGGCGATGAAACATAGATTTTAGATGCCTACACTCATCGACGAGTGCTTGATGCGTAGAGGACAATTCCTTTGCACGATGAACCATTGTTTTGATAAGACACTTCTTGTAGCGCAAATCGGTGTGACTTTGAAAGTGAAGTAAAAGGCCCGTGTTCGTAGGTTTACGATAGACCTGAGTCTCCAGCTTGTTGCCGTTCTTTGTTATCAACGTTCCAATAAAAGGAATTGAATCGTTGTTGGAAAGTTCCATAGTGAAATGAATACTAGGGTGGAGTCCATTGAGTACATTGAGGAAACTTACAGCTACATCGAGTCCAGGCATTATTGCAAGCGTATCGTCGACATAACGCCTGTAATAAGAAAGAATTAAGTCATCGTCAGATAGTCTTTCTTCCAGATGGCACATAATGGCACTTATTAGACGAATAAATAAATCATTGGTGAACGGATGCTGCATAATTTTTAGGCTTTAAGAGCCACTAAGTATGCTTCAGTAAGAGTTCATCTGGTAGACCATAGGGGGGAGTAGGCTGCTTTATCAGTTATCAATTCAAAAGCTATGAAAACACGCCGTATGTATCCGAAACTCAGTTCAGGTTGTTTTTTAAGGCTTGATGGCCGGGAAGGTATAGAGTCTGCGGGTAATAGATGAAGCAATGAAGGCTCTGGAATTCGTCATTCCTTTCTCGAATAGGATGGATGTTTCAATTTGAAAACGAACCATTCGCTCCGACGAAAGGCTAACGCTCGAAACGTCAGCTTTTGTAATCGTTACGGTGGCCAATTTACCATTTCAACTTTGTTGATATATCCAAATTATTTCGTTACTCCCACCGACGCAGCCCCAAACAGTTTCTTTCAAAACTATCAGCCTTTATCAATTACTGTGTTAATCAGACAGCGGTATAACCTCGCTGACCCGAACTCTTAAAGGAAGCAAAATTGGTAGAAACTTCGGGTGGCCTTAGTAGGCTCACAGTTCGCAGCAGGCGGGCTCGGGAATAAAACGAAATATTTATAGATTTTGAGAGGGTATATTTAACAATTATTCCATGAGCGTGCGTTGGATATGAGATGGCGCGTAGCGCCAAGTTGGCTATAATTATCTCGTATCCAACTAGCGCGAGTGGAATAATTGTTTTATTAAAAAAAAACGCCACCAAGATATTAGAAAAATCTTCTCGACTTTATTTTGTAAGGAGAAACCGGCTGTTACAATGTACAGACATTAGATTGTGGTATACTGGCTCATATACCAATAAAAAGTCTTGAATTGCATTATCCAATGATCCAGTTTTTAATAAATGCAATGATCTGGGATAATCACAAAGAAACCTTAGCAACATTCAACAATGATTTAGCTTAAAATGAATGATAAGAAAACGATGAGAAATTTTCTCATTGTTTTCTTATCATTCATTTTACCCGTTGAAGACTGCAGTTCGGGCAGTCGAAAGCTCGTAGTTTTTATTCATTTTAGCCAGAGATCGTTTTTATTTTCAAGTATGTATCATCCTGGCTGCGGCCCTTCGATATTTTCACAGCTATAAGTGTTTGAGCGATAATTTATGCCTATATTGCTTCATTGCTGCCTATATTGTTGTTTTGTTTTGTGTGCTTACAATAACACTTTAGCTCAAAGCATAGAGCCTGTTATCTTTATCACTGGATAAATTTTTTCCGATACAGCCTCGGCAGTTTTGTATATGATCTAAGGTGTAAGCTAATGCTAATTTTATCTGGAGCTGACCAGAGAATGCAAGTAGGAAGGACTAATCACATTCAAATTTTGATTGTAGTTAATTTCAGAGCGACATTAAACAATTTAAGCCTCCTTTGTCAGTATTTTAAGGCAATTTTCTTCCTTTATTTCATAACTTGGCTATCCTTCCTTTCTCTAGACTACGCGCTACCCAATTTGATGTTCAGTGTACTTCTATGTCAATGTTTGATCGTAGAATCCTTTCAGTTACGAAATTGCTTATCTTTAAGTAACGAGGTATTTCATCGACAATTTGTCTAAGAACACCAATAGTTTGATCGAAAAAACTGATGAAACTGTTCTACTTCAAACCAATGAAGCATATCTCGATTTGTCAACGGCGACCATAACTCGTTCCTGAAAAACCAAAATCATTTGCATTATTGTGGCGATCCGAGGATAAACGATTGTTACAATTTTTGTCGAATTTTTATTGTTACCAGCAAAAGATATAAACCAAGACGTTCGATACTTGTAATCAAGTGATCTTTCAAGTTGCTACATTCAATCTTTAAGTGGAGCTACATTTCATTGAAAACCATGTATATAGAATATCAAAGTAAACTTTCTCAATTCGCATATATATGTCACAAAAATACATATCAGTGTATGACAGTCAGTTATCTCCACATTTGAGCTTGTGTTTAAATAAGTTTCAATTTCATTTTTCGTCACTTCTGTAATATATTATCAGGAAATTTGTTTATTCATTTGATATAATCTTTTTAGCAACAGCTAATGGGAAACGCACAATTCAGTCCTGCGTTGCCGTTGTTTGGAAAACAGTTGGTGAAGTCGTGCAGCAGTAGTTTTGCCCTCGATCCACAGCTTTTCCCACATGTATGGTATGATATGATTTTTTGAGCAATAGTGAAAATCAGACCTGAAAAAAATTTCAGGCCTGTACGGGATTCGAACCACTGACCTCTGCGATACTAGTGCAGCGCTCTACCAATTGAGCTAACAAGCCAACTGGGAGCAGGCCATCAAATTAATTCGACATAAACCCGTAGATGATAAATCAAACAACAACAAACATATGAAACATATCGAACAACAACAAACATATGAAACATATGAGTGAACTGCGGTTATGAGACGTATATAAGAACGATCCTTCGCAGTAAAGCACTATTTAAGCAATAGTGGAAATCAGACCTGAAAAAAATTTCAGGCCTGTACGGGATTCGAACCACTGACCTCTGCGATACTAGTGCAGCGCTCTACCAATTGAGCTAACAAGCCAACTGGGAGCAGGCCATCAAATTAATTCGTTATAAACCCGTAGATGATAAATCGAACAACAACAAACATATGAAACATATGAGTGAACTGCGGTTATGAGACGTATATAAGAACGATCCTTCGCAGTAAAGCACTATTTAAGCAATAGTGGAAATCAGACCTGAAAAAAATTTCAGGCCTGTACGGGATTCGAACCACTGACCTCTGCGATACTAGTGCAGCGCTCTACCAATTGAGCTAACAAGCCAACTGGGAGCAGGCCATCAAATTAATTCGTTATAAACCCGTAGATGATAAATCGAACAACAACAAACATATGAAACATATGAGTGAACTGCGGTTATGAGACGTATATAAGAACGATCCTTCGCAGTAAAGCACTATTTAAGCAATAGTGGAAATCAGACCTGAAAAAAATTTCAGGCCTGTACGGGATTCGAACCACTGACCTCTGCGATACTAGTGCAGCGCTCTACCAATTGAGCTAACAAGCCAACTGGGAGCAGGCCATCAAATTAATTCGTTATAAACCCGTAGATGATAAATCGAACAACAACAAACATATGAAACATATGAGTGAACTGCGGTTATGAGACGTATATAAGAACGATCCTTCGCAGTAAAGCACTATTTAAGCAATAGTGGAAATCAGACCTGAAAAAAATTTCAGGCCTGTACGGGATTCGAACCACTGACCTCTGCGATACTAGTGCAGCGCTCTACCAATTGAGCTAACAAGCCAACTGGGAGCAGGCCATCAAATTAATTCGTTATAAACCCGTAGATGATAAATCGAACAACAACAAACATATGAAACATATGAGTGAACTGCGGTTATGAGACGTATATAAGAACGATCCTTCGCAGTAAAGCACTATTTAAGCAATAGTTCACTCATATGTTTCATATGTTTGTTGTTGTTCGATTTATCATCTACGGGTTTATAACGAATTAATTTGATGGCCTGCTCCCAGTTGGCTTGTTAGCTCAATTGGTAGAGCGCTGCACTAGTATCGCAGAGGTCAGTGGTTCGAATCCCGTACAGGCCTGAAATTTTTTTCAGGTCTGATTTCCACTATTGCTTAAATAGTGCTTTACTGCGAAGGATCGTTCTTATATACATATGAAACATATGTATGAACTGCGGTTATGAGACGTATATAAGAACGATCCTTCGCAGTAAAGCACTATTTGAGCAATAGTGAAAATCAGACCTGAAAAAAATTTCAGGCCTGTACGGGATTCGAACCGCTGACCTCTGCGATACTAGTGCAGCGCTCTACCAATTGAGCTAACAAGCCAGCTGGGAGCAGGCCATCAAATTAATTCGACATAAACCCGTAGATGATAAATCAAACAACAACAAACATATGAAACATATGTATGAACTGCGGTTATGAGACGTATATGTGAACGATCCTTCGCAGTAAAGCACTATTTGAGCAATAGTGAAAATCAGACCTGAAAAAAATTTCAGGCCTGTACGGGATTCGAACCACTGACCTCTGCGATACTAGTGCAGCGCTCTACCAATTGAGCTAACAAGCCAACTGGGAGCAGGCCATCAAATTAATTCGACATAAACCCGTAGATGATAAATCAAACAACAACAAACATATGAAACATATGTATGAACTGCGGTTATGAGACGTATATGTGAACGATCCTTCGCAGTAAAGCACTATTTGAGCAATAGTGAAAATCAGACCTGAAAAAAATTTCAGGCCTGTACGGGATTCGAACCACTGACCTCTGCGATACTAGTGCAGCGCTCTACCAATTGAGCTAACAAGCCAACTGGGAGCAGGCCATCAAATTAATTCGACATAAACCCTACGGATTATGTCATCTACGGGTTTATGTCGAATTAATCTGATGGCCTGCTCCCAGTTGGCTTGTTAGCTCAATTGGTAGAGCGCTGCACTAGTATCGCAGAGGTCAGTGGTTCGAATCTCGTACAGACCTGAAATTTTTTTCAGGTCTGATTTTCACTATTGCTCAAATAGTGCTTTACTGCGAAGGATCGTTCACATATACGTCTCATAACCGCAGTTCATACATATGTTTCATATGTTTGTTGTTGTTTGATTTATCATCTACGGGTTTATGTCGAATTAATTTGATGGCCTGCTCCCAGTTGGCTTGTTAGCTCAATTGGTAGAGCGCTGCACTAGTATCGCAGAGGTCAGTGGTTCGAATCCCGTACAGGCCTGAAATTTTTTTCAGGTCTGATTTTCACTATTGCTCAAATAGTGCTTTACTGCGAAGGATCGTTCACATATACGTCTCATAACCGCAGTTCATACATATGTTTCATATGTTTGTTGTTGTATGATATGATTTTGTTGCACACAACTAGAGATCTGATGCTCTCAGTACACGATTGAGATACATTTGTAGGTTTTTGATCGTAAATTTTTGCCTGTATTGCTTTACAAGTAACCTCTCCATTTCCAGGCGAGAACGTAGGTGGGTTGGCAGCCACGAGCTTAATGGAACTAAGTGACAGAGCCAACAACATTGAGAGTGCAAAAGCACAGACGAACTGAAAAAGAGGAAAAAAAAACCGAACTCAAATGTTTTTGATTCACGTCTCATTTTTTGACATGATTTTGCTGGGAGTGTTGCACACAACTAGAAATCTGATGCTCTCAGTACACGACTGAGATACATTTATAGCTGTTTGATTTTCGATTTTTGACTGTTTCGCTTCACAAGTAACCTCTCCATTTCCAGGCGAAAACGTAGCTAGGTTGGCAGCCACGAGCTTAATGGAACTAAGTGCCAGAGCCAACAACATTGAGAGTGCAAAAGCACAGACGTTGGAGAAAAAGAGGGCATTTAAGGAAGGTTGGAATAGATACCGCAATTAAAATAACGTACTTCTTTTTATAACGCAAATAATTTACAGAAACAGCTGCATTGTAAAGACTATTTAGACAGTTAATCTTCTGGAAATGTTCTCTTGTTCAGCCATGCATTTCCTAAGATCAGTGCAAGTGTTAGATGATTAAAGTCAAAACTGAACATTTTCCATCGCAATTTTGATCACTACTCTTCGTTATAAGTAGCTCAGTAAACTTGAAATGTAACATTCCAAGGAAAAAAAAATGTAATAATCGTACCTGTTTTGAGTTTTTGTTCATTTTGTTCTTGTGTTTCTTTAGCTTCTTCTTGCCCACAGGTGTCTTTGAACCTTTCTTCGGGAACTGATGTAGAGCCTTTTCATCATTAGCTCTTATAGATCTTCCATAAACTAACAATATCTAAGTTATTCCGGTTTGGAGAAAATTGAAACCGTTATGTCTCATTACCTCATGATGCAACATCTTGTGACATCAGCACCGTTGGATTGTTTCAGAGGGTGGCATCAGTTAATTCGTTTTTGTTCATCAATTTTTAATGAAGAAATGTGTTTAAAGGAAGAAGTAGCTCTTAATAGACATTTTTGAAATAGGACAGATGTGAGAAAGTGTTCTATGAGTATAAATTTTAAAAAACCTGGTTTCAGTTACATGTTATCATAGTTTACTTCAAATGTACAACGAGATTCTCCTCTACAAGTCATTGGTCTCAGACATGGAAACTATCAATTTAGTGGAAAAAGTAATCTCAAAAGCCAAAGAGTGCTTCCTTTTTTTTTGCACTTAATTCTATTGAGTCAGTGAACCGTGGGAAGTTGAGGCAAATTTGGCATTACTCATAAAGTATATTTCAAGTCATTGGTCTCAGACATGGAAACTACTAATTTTGTGAAAAACGTAATCTCAAAAGTCGAAAAATGCGTCCTGTCTTTTACACTTACTTCTATTCAGTCCAATGCACCATAGGAAAATCGTGGGCAGCTAAGCTAGAATGGTATTACTGATTAAGTACATTTATAGGATGAAACCACTAGTACACATAGCTTTCAGTGCTTAAGCGAAAGAACCTGCTAAAAGCTTAAGTGAGCGTTCAGTGAAGACTTCAAATACGATCCATATCATTTTATTAGCATCGAATAGTGCGACAGTAAGGCATTTGTTTCCTGTAAGAGCTTAAGTATCTAGTTGATAAACTGTGAAATTACAGTAGATGAATGAGGTATTTTAAATTCGAACTGGGGACCGGGAAAATGAATATAATAAATGGAAATCAACAGACTACAACAAGTATAAAGGAGCTAAAACGTTTAAATATTTCTTACAAGAGCATTATTAATCGTAGGTATTAAAGGTATTTGAATCATGGTTATTCATATTAGCTTCCCGTATGACAAAGGAAAGGATTATACTCATGTACGTAAGTCACCTAGGTCAAAGTTTCAATTTCTGAACAGGCTAACTCGGCTATGGATATAAATTGTTGACAACTCTATTCAAGGGTTTTTGTGAATACTCAAGTTGTCTTTTGCAATTCGCACTGCTTTTCAAATGACTACGGAAAGTTTCTAACGACTCGTGCCGAAAAAAAGCTCTACCATAACAGTTTTATTTCGTTTGCCAACGACCGGAAGACAAAAGCATTTTCCGTTCCAAAAATAACGATAACATGAATAAGAACTTCTTGAACACATGCGCCGGAGGGTCGTAATAGAGTGATGGCTTTTAAGGCTAGCTGTTAAAATTTGGCCATTTTACGGCTAACGGTTAATTTCTCTCCGTTGCGTTGAAAGAAAACAAATTTATGATGAACTCTTTTCACGACTAACGGCTAAAAATTTGTACCTTTTTACGCCTAACCACTGAGTTTTTTTTTTTTTTACCGTTTCACGACTGACGGTTAAAGCTCATTGAGACTCTCGTTCCGTTGAATGCATAAAAACGAATGAACTCTGCATATTTGTGAGTGATCATTGATGACAATAGTCGACTTCCTCTCTAAAGTGGCCCAATCTGGAAGGTTTTCATATGGATGGGCCGAAATTACTTTCTTTACATAAGGCAAGTTGGGGAAGAAAGCGTCCAATGGCTACTCGGGTCGATTTAAGTGGGGCTGTTTTTGAAATGTGTCGCCTTGTTTTCTCGTGGACGTGCAAAACGATTAAAGGCAAGAATTCAGTTCTTCAGTTCTTATATGTTCTAAAAGGTCTGAAAAAACTAACTTTCGCTTGTCGAAAATATAATCGCAACGTGTACATAAATCATATTACTCATTTAACAAATAAAAAATGCTTAATTTCTCATTACACACGTTAAAATATTTCATACCGAGTTGTGTTTTTTTCGTTGGTTATGGGGGTCGCATTTTCTATTGTATTTCTGTTATTTCTTTATTTGCAAGCTTCTTTATTTCCATCATTGCTTCACGGCTAGCCTACAGAATTGTTGGTTCCGTTCAGCCAATCAGAAAGCTAGAAATTCAATAACCATGTTTCAATTTTTAATATTTAGGGAAAATTCTCTCTTGAAAATCAAAATTTATTTACTAATTTACTTCACAAAAACTGACGAGTTTAAATTCGGAATAGTAGGGAGGTAATTAAGAATGTATAGATTATTTTCAACCATCTACTCTTCCTCCACACCTCTGAATAAGGTATTGTCACGCCATCAATTTCACCTGTTTCGTCTCATAACGGGAAGTCATTTACCTAAAAAATAAAATCTTCCTGTGAGGTCATAGATACAGGAGCAATTGCCTCGACCAAAAGTGCTTATACGCAACAATCAAATCAGCTCAATAACAAGTATGGGACTGAGATAAGTTCTTTGCTCAAAGTCACCGTAGAAGAATTCAAAGCTGTTAATTTATAACCCATGGCCAAAAGTGAATGCGTATATACTTTGGTCGCTAATCAAGCATTTGATGACTGATTGATTTGATAACTCGAACAAATTGCGGGCTTTTGGAGAGTTATAGAGGATATTTTCTCTAAAAAATGCGCAAGCAAAATATTAGATACTAAACAACAAAAGAATAGGTACAAATTAAAATCAATCAGTAATTATAGAATAATATTACGTTTCACTAAAACAACTAGCTTAAAAATACTTTGTTTTACTCATTTCATTGTCTGCAACGGACAGTGAGAGAATACATTATTTCCACAACCGTTCCTTTTCGAAAGTGTTAGTTGAGGGATACTAAACCATTAACTAAATAATTTACATGTCAGAAATCATTCTCATTCTCATTGAAAAGAAGAAAGGATATATTCCGTGAGGGAAGAGTTCATAAAAGCAGTAACAGAGTTGAGTTTACAAGAACACCTTAAGTGATAAGGGAAATTTTCCGATACCTTTTTGAAAACGGAAGCTAAAGTATTTTTAAGTACAAATTGTTCAACTGGTTGCTGAAGTCATAGTTTACAGAGCTATTAGATCCAGTGGCTTTTTTCTTGTGCTTCACCGTAAATAATCGATACCAATATTTGCGGAATTGATGTCATAATATCTTAGGGTTCCACAGTCAATTCAATTGCTTGGCATCTTTTTTAATTCCGAGCTTCAAGGCTTCAAGACTTCAACATCTCCACTACCATATTTTCACTGGAAACTCTCTTCGTTATTATTTCGCTTCATTAAGTTAGAAATTTGAGAGAAAATTGCTTAAGCTGGACCTAAGTCAGTGTACAAGTTTCTGATACCAACATTTGAAAGGATAACTGGAGAAAGGCGTAGAAATTGTGTTAGGAAACGACATTACGCAATTTTCGGAGAGAATGCAATCGATAATTGTCTTTGGTTGATAAATTAGGTATGTAAAATCATAAACCAAATTGAATCTATTGTCTTCTCCATGGTTGCTTTAGTTCGAACATATGCATGGTTTTACAATCGTTAGGTTGGTGTCCCTTTCACTTAGTAGTATAGATTATTCTGACATATAAAGGGCCATCTGTACCAGTTAAGAAATGGGGTAGTTACATGTACTCTGGCAGCTTCTAATTGATTTCGCAATACGTTGACCACTACACTTTCTATCGAAACCTAATAACACAAATTATACTCTCAATTTTATCCTGGTGTTTTTCTTTTCAACCAATTAGCGGCCTTTATATTATATCATACAATGATATATCAACTTTTTAACGTTTTAAAGTTGCTGGAGGTTTCGGTGATAATTTTAACAGCGACTTTAAATGTTGCGTAATTCGCCTAAGAATTGTTGCTTCTTTTAAGTGCAAACACTGAACGCTAAAACTCCAGAGGAGCCAAATTAGTATTTGCTGCAAGATCTCTTTGAAGAAAATATATATCGATTTGTCAGTGGCGACCATATTGATGGTTTCCCAATGAGGCCATAATTAATTATTACTTCAGTAGTGTCAAAGACGCAATTGTAAAATTAATTATTCAATTACACTCTTGAATGACTATAGCCATCCTTCTCCCTATTTTCGTGCAAAAATATACTTTCTCAAAACCGTGATTTTATTAAAAAAGATATACATGCGAATATCAAAGTAATTTTTTTTTAATTTGTCGTTTATCCTTAGCAAAGTACACTAACATGTCGGCGATGTCCGTCATATCCACATTTAGATCATGCGCATATATTAATAAGTTTTATCTAACTTCTCATCATTTCTGTAATACATCATCAAGAGATTTGTCTATCCATTTTGTATGATCTGTTCAGCAACAGCTAATGGGAAACTTGCAATACAGGCTTTTCTTGCCGTTTTTTGGAAAACAATGGGTAAAGTTGTGCATTGCATACACCGGCAGTAGCCGTCCACTGCTCGTGCGTTTCCTGCAAGTATGGTGTGTTAGAATCTTGTTGCACACAACCAGAGATCGAACACTCCGTCACTATGCGACTTCGGATCAGTCACAGTGATAGATGTTTGAGCGAGGATTTGCGCCTTTATTGCTGCACAAGTAACCTTTCCATTTCCAGGCGAGAAATACGGTGTTTTGGCGTCCACGAGGTTAATAGCACTAAGTGAGAAAACCCACACCATGGCAAAAACAATCTAAAATAAATTAAAAAAAAAAAAAAAACAGAAAACACAGTGGATTAGAAAAATATTTGGCTTTTTGTTTCATGTGTATATATGATGTATTTTGTTTAGGGATGCGTAAAGTTCTGTGCTTAGTAAAGGTCTTCTTATTTAAAATGATGTTCATCTCTGAAACCGATCCGAGAAGGAAACAACATAAAGTAGACCCAATTGATAAAAAAATAAAGGGCGAATTAAGAGTTTCCCCGTATTCTATTTACTGTCTGATTACTGATGAAAGCCACCATATATGTACGGGTTATCTGCCAAGATTCAATAGGTTCCAATCAAAGTCAAAGAAAGAGATTATCATTTTTTTTACTCGCTCATCTTTTTGTGTGAAGCTTCTGCTTAACAAAAAAGAAAAAAGAGAAAAAGTAAGAGGAGAAAATCTTACCTGTCGTATAAACTCGACCATGTTTCTTTTTCTTCGGCCTCTTCTTGTAAGCAGGGACCCTTGCTTTTTTCCTAACTTCTGGTTGTTTCTAATACAAACTCCCCCTTGATAAGCTTTTTGTAATTTTGCTTTGTATCTCCGCTAAAAATACATTTATATATTTTTTCCTTGAAAAGTTTCAACACTCTTTATAAAATTTTGACGTAATTAGTTACTAAAGGTTGCTTTCAGACAACAGCAAGGCTAATTGATTCCATTTTCTCCTGAATGTAGGGAAATCAGTATCTCTGAATGAGTATTTTCGGAACGGATGCGATAAGTGACGATTCGCCATTGTCGCCTCCTAATCGTTGACATTGTTTTACATTTGGTTCTGTATAAAAAAAAAATTTATTTTGTATCTATCAAGACATTTAAAGCATTACATATTGTCCTTTTTATTAAGACGGCGATCGCCCTTGCCCATATCAAATGCAGGAGTTTTTAAGCCAGCATTGGAATAGTAAGAAGAATTCGCGCACTGAAACCATAGACTTTACAGTTCTTTAGCTGGAGGCAATAACTCAATTATATTTAAAATTATAAAAAGAAATTCAAAAATAACTTTTTACGTTATCACAACTTCACCATTTGTAAATTGATTCAGATGTCCATCTCTATTTGATAAACAATTAGTGTTGAACATCATCTTATGAAGGGTTGGGGGAACCCACGAGACAAACTAGCCCTGTTTTTTTCGAGTATTTTGTGTCTGCCACATTAACACTTTGGCTGGAGGCATGAAGCCAGTTATCCTTGACATTACAAGTACAGTATTTAAGATTTATTACTTCCTGTTTTGAAGCGAAACTCTTCATAACAAGTGCATTTTTACAAAAGTGTGGATGAATAGCGTCGCATACCTTTTTAGACTTATGGGAGGAAAAAATGGTCACAAGTGTTTTTTTCCTCTACGTTCTCGACAGTTTTGAGTATGATCTAAGGTATAAGCTATTTTAGCCGAGGCCTGTCTAAACTGGAGATGACTACAAATTGCCGGAAGAAGAAATGAGAAGAAAAGTGTGGAACGAACCATTTTGCTCTTAAAAAATGTGAACCGAAAAAAATGCCTGTGGATTTTAAACCGGGTGTAAGAAAATAAACAACCATCTCAAGCTTTTAAGAGTTTGCTTTGGCCTATCTCAGCAAGTATCAAAATGGAAAAAGGAGATAAAAGTTCATTATTTAAGACAGTTTAAAACCTGATTTTTCATACCTTGATGATTTCAGACAACTCTCACTCGCGTACCTAAAATCTCTGTGCGTTGACTATTACATTGCTCTACAGCCTAAAAAACTCTCACTTTTAATTTTGAATACTGCACCGCATCCCTGGTACAGAACAGAAACCCTAGACTAAATGCTGCCCATAATCATTTCAGTGTACTTAAATGTCATTGGGGATGGTAGATTCCTTTCAGTCGGGTTTTTTCATATGTCAGTAATGAGGTATTTCATAATCTCGAGATGTTAACGGCAACAACGAATGAAACCGTTGTACGTCAAACTAATGAAGCATATCCACTTTAGCTATTTGACTCTATACAATACGTATAAGTCTAAATTTCTGTCGAAAATTCATTAAAAAAAAATCAGATCCAGTTTTGACCAATCTCATCTTGGTGCTTTCCTTTCTCAACCAAAGTTTGACCCGTACTGCTCAGCATGCCAAGGTATATAATCTCTTCAACTTTTTCAAGAGCGCTCAAAACACTGATAATTTTCAGTGCGATTAGTAATGCATCATGATTAACCAAATATTTGTTCCGTCTTTTAAGCGCCGACTATTATAACACTAAATGAGCCATATTAAATTTTGCTTAAAGGTTTTTGTGGAGAACGTATCTCGATTTGTCAGAGGTGATCCTATCGGTATTTACTCAATGCGTCCACGATAAATCACTTATTACTTGACCATTTTATCGTTATCTCTGAGAGAGAATTAATTGATCATTTTATTATTCAAAAGTGACACTCTCTAAGATGATGCTCGAATAAGGTGTAAGGTGCTAGGGACCACGAAAACCTGTTCACAAGAGGCCTTACATTGAAAGCCAGAAAACCCTCGCTTTGGTGGCCAAATGATTGTGAAATGTTCCTCAAAATAGAATGATTGTTAACTAAAAAATGAGTTAATACGAAATTTCGATAGTTAATTGATCTTTATTTGGTACATTCGATCTAAAGTGGAGAAATCGCGGTTATCAAAGCCATCTTTCTGGTAGTTTTCGCGCAGTTGGTAGAGTTAAATGTAAAATAAGGAACAAAGGAAGTTTAAAGTACATTTTCTTAATTCGCTTATTCTTCACAAATTACACTTCCTACTATTACAGTCAGTTTACTCCATTCTTTGATATGTATTTTAAAAAGAATTTGCAATTTCATTCGTCATCATTTATGTTATATATTATCAGTACATTTGTTCATTTCCTTGATATCCCTTTTCTAGCAGCAGGTACTTGGAAATGCGCAGCTAATGACCTTCTTGCTGTTACTTGGAAAACAATCGAAATCGTGCATTACACGCACGGAATTTCCACAGCTTGTATGTTTCTTACAAGTATGGTATGTTACAATTTTGTTGCACACAATAAGAGATCTGATGCTGTCAGTATTCGAGTTGGTATGAGATAAAGCCAGAGGTGTTTGAGCGAGGATTTGTCTCTGTATTGCGTCACAATCGACTTTTCCATTTCCAGGCGAGAAAAAAGGTGGGCTGGCGTCCACGAGATCAATGGAACCAAGTAACAGAGCCAACAAGATGGCGACTGTAAAAGCGTGGACAATCTGGAAATAGAATAATTACACAGGAAAGTACAATATTAATTAAAGTCAAATAAAACCAATTCTCAATTCTTGACTCACTACAAAGTTTACATGTTATTTTGCACGGAGGAGGCTGCAGTAGATGATTTATCTCATCAAAGTTTCATTTCATCTCCTCAGTTGAATAGAAACTTGAAAGGAAACAGCGAGTTAAGAAAAAAATGATAATAACCGCACCTGTTTTGGATTGATGAACATTTTGTATTTTGTGATTCTTTTACGTCTTTTTCCGATGGCAGACAGGTATCTATGAAGGTTTCCTCAGCTACTGACGCATAATCTTCTCCTCATAAGCTCTTATATATCCTCCATAAACTAAAAATATCGAAATTTTCCCTTTCCGTAAACGATGAAATCTGCATCCTCTGGGTCCGTTTCAGATGGTGGCCAAGTTTTCGTCAATCAATTCTCGTGGTTGAATGCTTTTAAGAATGAATGCACCTGAATGCATCTGAGTGCATCTTGATGATGAAAGACATTAATGAAAGGAACATACGTGGGATTGGTATGTAGATAAAAGTAGTCTTTGAGAACGATCTCAAGAATCCTCTTTCTTATCTTATTTTAGTGAAACGTTCTAAACCATACGGAAGATTCGTCTGCATTCCTTAATTGTATCAGCTACGGAAGCGACTTATGATGCGAAAAAGATCATACCAGTTGCAGAAAAATGAGTCGCTGTATTTAGTCAGTGAACCGTAAGTGGTAAGCGAAGGTAAAAAAGGCATCATTGATTCGGATTTTACGATTAAACTACAGATACTTATACATTAGAACACCCAAGCGTGAGGACCTGCAATAGATCCAGTAATATTTCATTGCGGAAGACCTTGCACAAAATCCTTATCATTTAATTTATTTATGTGTGGCATACTATGATACTAACGCACGTGTCTGCGATGGTGACCTGAAGCATCTGTAGTTAAGCTATTGTATTAGAAACTAGTTCTTTTGAAATCGAGGAACGGGCAAATGACTACAATTTAAAGTTTGGCTAGGAAACCAGCGGACTACATCAAATACTAGGAAACTCCTTAGACCATCATCAATCGTGCCCAAGGTATTAGAACAATATTCTTTTTATGAGCTTCCATAGGATAAAAATAAATGGAAAGGCTAACGAACGTAGGTTGCCTCCTATTATTGGTCGTCGTATATTTCGTTTTTGTTTTCTGCCGGTCAGTCAAATTATGAAAGTTAAAAGTTATTCGTAACTGTTGCTGATATTTAGAAATGATTCTCTCTCCAAGATGTCATTTAATGTACCATTCAAGGAGTGAATATCACACAAACTGTCGCAAAGGGAAAAGAGTTTAGGAATTAAGGATGTTAAAAAAAGATTCCAACGACGAAATCCATCTCCACACTACTGAATGAGGTCATTTATTTCACCTGCTCCCTCATTTTCTTTCACCTGTTTCATCTCATAACGGGAAGTAAGTTATTTAAAGATGTATCTTCCTGTAATGCCACGGATAATAAGAAAACTGCCTCGAGCAAAATTTCTGATACGCAACAATTAATGTTCAAAAACAAAATGAGGCTAGTTTCAATTTTCTACCCAACGTCACCGTTAGAGAATTCAAAGTAAATTCATTATCCAAAAGTGGGTGGGCGCTTTCACCTTAAAAATATCGTTTGATGGCTTATTAGGAGTCGGTGGGGTTCAACGACTGAAATATCTAAAACTCGAATAGATTGTACATTTTGGAGAGTTAGAGAAGACACAGTCTTTAAAAGACCCTAAAAACTGCACAAGCAAATGTTTGGAACTCAATTAACAATAAAAAGTGTAGGAACTTTTGAAAATCAGTTAGTGATTATAGAATTACATTAAGTTGTGTATAAACTTCTTAATAAATCCATTTTCTGTAACAGACAGTGATAGATCAATGGCCTGTATACAACTTTTAGAACTGTTCCGTTTCGAAAATGTTTGTTCTGGAATACTATTTTCAAATCGTTTTTCTATCAGAAGTGGATAGCCAATGATTTTTAATACTAATTAAATGTACGAATAATATTTAGCTTTTCAGATAGTTTCACTCCCATTCATAAAGAAGAAAAAGTAGGTTTAGTTTGGGGAGAGTTCTTACAGTTCATATACGTTAAAATTTGGATATATCAACAAAGTTGAAATGGTAAATTGGCCACCGTAACGATTACAAAAGCTGACGTTTCGAGCGTTAGCCCTTCGTCTGAGCCCATTCGCTCCGACGAAAGGCTAACGCTCGAAACGTCAACTTAAGTACATCGGGGGATCGTGAGGAATTCTTGTTAGTGTTGCTTACGTTGTTTTTAATGATTTAGAAATGGGCATTATGACTATCCACTTTATCTTCAAACAAATAGCTACATTTTATTCATTTATCACAGAAAGCTTTGTACGGCAACCATATTAAAAGCAAATCTTTCACACTGCGCATGTTCCGCCGCCATTTCGTATTCGATTTCTCGGCATGTATAGAAGAAGTCGCAGTCGTCATGTAGTTCTTTGATTGCATGCAATTTACCGATGAGAAGTGATAGTTATAGAATTCGTACAATTTGTAAAAGTAAAATTAAATCTTAGTAGGACAATATGGTCAAATACAGGAATTCTGGGGTAGACTGAACTGACCTGACTTAAAGAAGCTAAACTTACAGAATAAACGTAGGATCATTTCAACATCAATTATATTTTCTAATTTTTTTGGTTACTAGAAATAGAGGGTGGGTGGAGAAGACTAAATCAAATGGTCATACGCCAAAGTTATGATAAATCTTCGAATCTTTGCCCATTGTAGGCTATTTTTCTGCAATTAAGGGTACACAACTAGACGTAACTTTATTTCATAGTCGGGAAGAAGTACATTTTTTTGTTATATAATGATATGATTTAAGAAGGATT
This sequence comes from Stylophora pistillata, assembly GCF_964205215.1. NCBI lineage: Eukaryota > Metazoa > Cnidaria > Anthozoa > Scleractinia > Pocilloporidae > Stylophora > Stylophora pistillata. Next base: position 11,236,328 of record NC_142522.1, on the reverse strand, counting down.
TCTCGGTCGGCTTGTTGCAGTTGATTAGAACCTAAAAGGTTAAATTTCATAGTCACTAGCCATATGAAGGGAATGAGTTTCTAACAACTGCAAAGGTTTGAAGAGAAGTATTAATTTTAACTTTTTAGGGTGACATTTTTTATCTGAATACTCTTATTTTTATTTTTAGAAAATAAGAATAGCAATTGAATCTTATAGAGTCATCGTCTACGTTTGCAAAATCAATCTATATTCGGTACATTTCTTTTTTTAGTAAAAGCGTTTCACCTTCGAAAATGAAGCGTAGATTTGGCAAATTGATCGCTTCGAGTTATATATATTTAAGATTACGAAAGCTATATCAATAATAATGATAGCAGTTGTGTTATGGATCCAGTAAGACATAGAAACTCTGAAATAGACAATTTGAAGCTCAGTGTAATGGTCGTCAAGTCTTTTCAGTCGTGCCGCTAGAGTGAGACGTTTTTATTATTAAGTACGTCACGGGGTATTTCATCGACATTCTGTTAACGAATGCTAATTTTTTTTTTAACTGAACATAACTGTTTTACGTCAAACTAGTGAAGCATATCCACTTTAGCTTTTTGACTCTTTAAGTTTACATAACGTAGACCACAAAAATTTTTTCACCGAAACCTGATCACAATAAAGTACTAGTTTCGAGCAAAAGTGCTTATGGGCAACAATCAAATCAGCTCAATAACAAGTATAGGGCTGAGGTAAGTTCTCTACTCAACGTCACCTTCGAAGAATTCAAAGCCGTTGGTTTACAGTGCATGGCCAAAAGTGAATGCGTATATACTTTGATCGCTAAGCAGGAATTTGATGATTGATTGATTTAATAACTCGAACAAATTACGGGCTTTTGGAGAGTGATAGAGGATATTTTCTCTAAAAAATACACAAGCAAAATATTAGATACTAAACAACAAAAGAATAGATAATTTTTAAAATCAATCAGTAATTATAGAATAATTGTTTGCAACGAACAGTGAACGAAGAGTGAAAGAATACATAATTTCCACAACCGTTCCTTTTATACTAAACTATTAACTAAATAATTGACATGCCAGAAATGGATTGCAAATTAATACACCATTTTGATGTTAAATAAAATATACGCAAAATATATATAGATAAATAAATAAATCATTCTCACTCTCATTGAAAAGAAGAAAGGATATATTCCGTGAAGGAAGATGTCATAAAAGCAGTAACTGAGTCGGGTTTACTAAAACAAACCTTAAATTATAGAGATACCTTTTTGAAAAAGGAAGCCGACGTATTTTAAGTAGAAATTGTTCAACTGGTTGTTGAAGTCAAGGTTTTCAGTAGCTTTTTCTTTATATATGTTTCACCGAGTATAATCGATACTGATATTTGTAGAATTGATGTCAAAATATCTTAGGGTTCCACACACGTCAGTTGCTTGGCATCCTTTTTAATTCCGAGCTTCAAGGCTTCAAGGCTCGACATCTCCACTGCCATCTTTTCACTGGAAACTCTCTTAGTTATTATTTTATAAAGTTGGAAATTTGATAAAAAATTGCTAAAGGTGGACCTAAGTCTGTGTACAAGTTTCTGATACCAACATTTGAAAGGATAACTGAAGAAAGGCGTGGAAATTGTGTTAGGAAGCAAAAGTACCCAATTTTCGCAGAGAATTCAATCGATAATTGTCATTGGTTGATACATAATGTAGAATCATAAACGAAATTGAATCTATTGTCCCCTTCCCGGTTGCTTTAGGCCGAACGGGATTTTACAATCGTGAATGAACCGTTTTGCCCTTATGTAAAGTAAAAAAATGCATCTAGAAATTAAACCGGGTGTAAATAATATTAAATAAAAAAAAAGCAACCATCTCAAGCTTTTAAGAGTTTGCGGTGGCCTGTCCCAGCAAGTCTCAAAATAGAAAAAGTTCATTACTGAAGACAGTTTCGAACCTCATTAAGTACGCTGATTTTCATACCTCGGTGATTTCAGACAACTCTTACATGCGTAGCTTAAGTCTCTGTGCATTGCTCTGCAGCGTAATAAAGTCTCACTTTTAATTTTGAATACTGCATCGCATCCCTAGTGCAGAATAGAAACCCTAGAATAAATGATGCTATAATCATTTCAGTGTACTTGTACTTAAATGTTATTGGGAATGGTAGATTCCTTTCAGTCGGGCTGCTGGCGTAAGGGATTTTTTCATATATCAGTACGTAATGAGGTATTTCGTCTCCAGATGTTAACGACAGCAGCGAATGAAACTGTTTTACGTCAAACTAATGCAGCATATCCACTTTAGCTCTTTGACTCTTTACAATACTTATAAGTCTAAAGTTCTGTCGAAAGTTCATTACAAAAAAAAAAGTCAGATCCAGTTTTGACCAATCTTATCTTGGTGCTTTTCTTTCTCAACCAAATTCTGAGCCGTACTGCTCAGCATGCCATGGTATATAACTTCTTCAACTTTTTCAAGAGCGCTCAAATCACTGATAATTTTCAGTGCTATTAGTATTGCTTCATGATTAACCAAATATTTGTTCCTTCTTTTAAGCCCCAACTGCTATAACACTAAATGAGCCATATTAAATTTTGCTGAAAGGTTTTTGTGGACAACGTATCTCGATTTGTCAGAGGTGATCCTATCGGTATCTTCTGTGTCCACAATAAATCACTCATTACTTGACCATTTTATGTTTCTCTCAAAGAGAAAATTCAATGATTATTTTATTATTCAAAACTGGCACTCTAAGATGATGCCCGAATATGGTGTAAGGTGCTCAGTAGTGGCCGCGAAAACCTGTACACGAGAGGCCTGACATTGAAAGGTAGAAAACACTCGCTTTGGCGGCCAAATGATTGTTAAATGTTCCTCAAAATAGAATGACTGTTAACTAAAAACTGAGTTAATACAAAATGTCGATAGTTCATTGATCTTTATTTGCTACATTCGATCTAAAGTTTTCGCGCAGTTAGTAGAGTTACATGTAAAACGTCTACAAAGGAAATTTAAAGTACATTTTCTTAATTCGCTAATTCTTCACAAATTACATTTCGTAGTATTACAATCACTTTACCCCATTATTTGATATGTATTTTATAAAAAGTTGCAGTTTTATTTTTCATCATTTCTGTTATATATTATCAGTACTTTTGTTCATTCTTTGATACCCTTTTTTTAGCAGCAGGTACTTGGAAATGCGCAGCTAATGACCCTCTTGCCGTTGTTTGGAAAACAATCGAAATCGTGCATTACACGCACGGAATTTCCACAGCTTGTATGTTTCTTGCAAGTATGGTATGTTACAATTTTGTTGCACACAATAAGAGATCTGATGCTGTCAGTATTCGAGTTGGTATGGGATAAAGCCAGAGGTGTTTGAGCGAGGATTTGTCTCTGTATTGCGTCACAATCGACTTTTCCATTTCCAGGCGAGAAAGAAGGTGGGTTGGCATCCACGAGGTCGAAGAAACAAAGTAACAGAGCCAAAAACATGGCGGCTTTAAAAGCGTGGACAATCTGGAAATAGGAAAATGCACAGGAAAGTGCAATATTAATTGAGGTCGAATAAAACTGTATCAGTTATTGAATCACTATAAAGTCAACATGTTATTTTGCACGGAGAAGGCTACAGTAGATGGTTCCTGTCTTCAAAGTTTCATTTCATCTCCTCAGTTGAGTAGAAACTTGAAAGAAAACAGCGAGTTTAGAAAAAAATGATAATAACCCCACCTGTTTTGGATTGATGAACATTTTGTATTTTGCGATTCTTTTACGTCTTCTCGCGATCGCACACAGGTATCTATGAAGGTTTCCTCAGCTACTGATGTACAGTCTTCTCCTCATAAGCTCTTATATATCCTCCATAAACTAAAAATATCGAAATTTTCCCTTTCTGTAAACGATGAAATCTGCATCCTTTGGGTCCGTTTCAGATGGTGGCCACGTTTTCGTCAATCCGGCAATTTTCGTGGCTGAATGCTTTTGAGAATAAATGCATCTGAATGTAGTGCATCTTGACGTTGATAGACATTAATGAAACGGAGCATAGGTGGGATTGGAATGTAGATAAAAATATTCTTTGAGAACGATCTTAAAAATCCTTTTAAAATCTTATTCTACTTAAGCGTTCTACACCATATGGAAGATCCGTCTCCATTCCACAATTTTATCCGCTACGGAAGCAACTAGTGATGCGAAAAAGATCATACTAGGTGCAGAAAAATTAGTTGCTCTAATTAGTCAGTGAACCGTAAGTGGTAAGCGAAGGTAAAAAATTAAAGGCATCATTGATTCGGATTTTACGATTAAACTACAGATACTTATACATTAGAGTACCCAAGCGTGAGGACCAATATTGGCTCCAGTAATGTTTCATTGCGGAAGACCTTGCACAAAGTCCTTATCATTTAATTTATTTATGTGTGGCATACCATGATCAAAAGCACGTGTCTCCGATAATGACCTGAAGCATCTATGGTTCAGCTATTGAAAAAGAAACTTTTTCTTTTGAAATTGAGGAACGGGCAAAGGACTACAATTAAAAGTTTAGCAAGGAAGCCAGCGGACTACATCACATACAAGGGAGCTCCTTAGACCTTCTTCAATCTTGCCCAAGGTATTAGAGCAATATTATTTTTATGAGCTTCCATAAGACGAAAATAAATGGAAAGGCTAATGAACGTAGGTTGCCTCATATAATTGGTCCTCGTATATTTCGTTTTTGTGTTAAGCCAGTCAGTCGAATTATGAAAGTTAAAAGTTATTCGTAATTAATTGTTGCTGATATTTAGCAAAGAGTCTCTCTCTAAAATCTCATTTAATGTACCATTCAAAGAGTGAATATCGCACAAACTGTCGAAGAGAGGAAAAAGTTTAGGAATTAAGGATATTAAAAAAAATTTCCAACGACTAAACCTATCTCCACACCACTGAATGAGGTAATTTATTTCACCTGTTGCCTCATTTTCTTTCACCTTTCTCGTCTCATAACGGAAAGTAAATCATTTAAAGATGTGTCTTCCTGTAATGCCACGGATAATATGAAAACTGCCTCGAGCAAAAGTGCTGATACGCAACAATTATATGTTCAATACAAAATGAGGCGAGTTTCAGTTTTCTATCGAACGTCACCGTTGGAGAATTCAAAGTAAGTTCATTATCCAAAAGTGAGTGTGTGCTTTTACCTTAAAAATTTTGTTTGATGGTTTATCAGGATTCGGTGGGGTTCAACGACTGAAATATGTTCAACTCCAATAGAGTTAGAGAGGACACAGCCCTTAAAAGACCTTAAAACTGCGCAAGCAAAATCAGTGTGAAACTCAATTAACAATAAAAGGTTTAGAAACTTTTGAAAATCAGTTTGTGATTATAGAGTAACATTTAGTTGTATATAAATGTTTTAAAAATGTAATTGTTTGCAACAGACAGTGAGAGATCAATGACCTGTTTACAACTTTTAGAACTGTTCCGTTTCGAAAATGTTTGTTCAGGGATACTATTTTCATTAAAAGTCGTTTAACTATCAGAAGTGGATGGCCAATGATTTTTAGTACTAATCAAATGTACGAAAAATATTTAGCTTTTCAGATAGTTCCACTCCATTAATAAAGAAGAGAAAATAGGTTTAGTTTGGGGAGAGTTCTTAACAACTTTAGATGAGTTACGCCTAAAACTTCAGGTTATAGGGAAGATTCGATCAATGACGTAATTGACACGGCTTCTGAACCTAAAATTAGTTTATATAACTTAAACTCTATATAGAAGTCGCGGTCGTCATGTAGTTCTTTGATTGCATGTAATTTACCGTTGAGAAGTAATTAGATATATAATTCGTACAATTCGGAAAAGTAAAATTAAAGCTCACTTGGACGATATAGTCAAATACAGGAATTCTGGAGTAGAAACCGACCTGACTTAAAGAAGCTAAGATTACAGAATAAACACAGGATCATTTTAACATCAAAATTACACGTATAATAATATTTTCTTATTTTTTAGCAACTCAAATGGACAGTAGGGGGTAAGACTCATACAAATGATCATACGCCAAAGCTATGATAAATCTTCGAATCGAAACCTATTGTAGGCTTTTATTCTGCAAATAACGGTACACATCTAGACGTAATTGAATTCATAGCCGGGATGAAATACATTTTTTGTTATGTAATGATATGGTATTAGCAATGATTTTTTTCAAAATGAACTCACGGTAAGTCAGTCGGCTTGTTGCAGTTGATTAGTACATAAGAGTTTACATTTCGTAATTGCTAGCCATATGGAAGAAACGTGTTTCCAGTAACTGTAAAGGTTTGAGGAGAAGTGTTTATTCTAACTGTTAAGCATGGCATTGTTCATCTGAATACTCTTATATTTATTTGTAGAAAATAAGAATGGTAATTGAATCTTACAGGGCCCTCATCTAAGTTTGCAAAATCAATTTATATACCCTACATTTCTTTTATTAGCATAGCGAGTCAGGTATTGGTGAGATACATTACCCTCGAAAATGAAGCGTAGATTCGGCAAGTTGGTCGTTTCGCGTTGTATGTATTTATGAATACGAAAACTATATCAATAATAATGATTGCAGTTGTGTTATGGATTCAGTAAAACATAGAAACTCTGAAATAGACAATTTGAAGCTCAGTCTAGTTATTACATGTGTATGTCATTGATGGCGGTCGAATCTTTTCAGCAGCGTCTTTGGAGTGAGACGTTTTTATCTTTAAGTCATGGGGTATTCCATTGACGATATTTTAACGAAAGCTGATTTTTTGTTTTCTTAATGAACGTAACTGTTCAAAGTCAAACCAATGAAGCATATCCACTTTAGCTTTCGGACTCTTAAATTTTATATCACGTAGACCATAAAATTTTTTTACCGAAAACTAATCACAAGAAAATATCTAGTTTCTCTCAATTTTACCCTGATGTTTTTCTTTTCCAACCATTCACTGATCTGTATTTTTCATCATGCCATGGTACACAATCTCTCCAACGATCTCAAGAGCGTTCAAACTGTTTGGCGTCTCAACAACAATTTTCACAGCGGCTTGCAATGCTTCATGATTAGCCAAAGGTTTGTTGCGTGATTCAAGCGCCAAACACTGATACTCTTGATGTGCCATTTTAGATTTGCTAAAAGATTTTTTACAAAAAAATTATTTCTCGATTGTCAGTAGCAACGTCATTGGTAGCTTTTAAAAGTAATGATTAAGAACATTAAATAATTGAGTAGTCATGCGGGCAATTTCTGAATTTTAAATCATCTAATTGATTGATAATGACACTCTGGAATAAGGTATAGGGTACTAATGGCTTCGAAAACCTGTTCCTGAAAATTCCAAATCATTTGCAGTACTCTGTCTGTGATTGGAAGAATGCTTGTTATAGTTTTTGTCAAATATCTTTTGTTACCTGTTAACGATTTAATGCAAAACGTTGTATAATCAGTAAATCTTTATTTGCTACATTCGATCTTCAATGGTGGAGAAATAGCAGTTATTTAAGCCAACTTTCTGCCGATTGTTGTTCAGTTGTTAGACTTTCTCTTTACATTTTATTGAAAAACATTTACATCTGATTCGCATACCCACGTCACAAAATACATTTTCAAGTATTACAGTCAGTTATCTCCACCTTTTAACATTTCAATTTCATTTTTTATAGTTTCTGTAATATATCTTTTGATATAATCTTTTAGCAACAGCTAACGTTAAACGCGCACTCTATTACTTCGTTGCCTTTGGTTGGAAAACAATCATGGTTTAACTTGTGGGATACAACTGCCCTCGACAGCCCCCCACATCCTTTACTTTCCTTACAACTATGGCGTGTTATGATTTTATTGCACACAACAAGAGATCTAACGCTCTCAGTGTTCGAGCTCGTTTGAGATATATCTATAGGTGTTTAAGCACGGATTTGTGCCCGTATTGCTTTACAAGTGACTTTTGCATTTCCAGGCAAGAAAGACGGTGGTTTGGTGTCAACGAGGTTAATGGCACTAAAAGACAGTGCTAGCACCATTGAGAATGTAAAAGCATAGCTAATCAGAAACAAATCATGAGGGAAAATTGAAGTGAGTTCAAATGCAGATGTTAAGGTTGTTGACTCGCAATAAAATCTAAATACTATTTTTCTTGGAGCATCTTTTAGCTTCCATCTTAAAAGAAAAACTAAATCTGTGTCGCTTTTAAATTTCACCCTGTGATACTTGGAGAACAAAAGGGCAAGCTGGAGATAAACTGAGGGTCATCTTATGTGCAATAAATACTAAATTGAATTTTCCCACACGTTTTTTAATCCAATTTACAATTTTTAATATTAGGAAGACTACTTATTGTCGACAGATGTTCTTGTTTCTTCTTGATATTTCCTGATATCAACGCAACTTTGAGATGATTATTGTCGAAATTGAACATTTTCCATCAAAATTTTGTTCACACCTCCTCAGCCTGGTAGCTCAATAAATTAAAAAAAAAAGCATTGAGTGTAAAAGAAAAAAGATAAAAATATAATAATCACAACTGTTTTGCATTGTTGACCATTTTGTTTTGTTGTTTCTTTTACTTCTTCCTGCACACAGGTATCTTTGATATGTATCCTCCATAAGCTAAAAGTTTCTAAATGTTTCCGGTTTGGAGAAGATTGAAACCGTTATTTATCGTCGCCACGCGACTGATGTAAGTTCTTGTGACATCAGCATCCTCTGGGTTTGTTTCAGAGGGTAGAAAAATCAATTTTAAAGAACGAAGTATCTCGTGACAGACATTTTTGAAACGGAAAAGATGCAGGAGTAGTTTGTAAGTCAATATGTTATGTGAGGACAAACTTTTAAAAATCCTTTCCTTATGTTATCATAGCTAAACTTCAAATGAATAACGGGGTTTTCCTCTGCATGTCTCATTAATATCAGCCACGATAAAAAATGATTCGGTGCAAAAGAAAAACATACTAAAAGCCGAAAAATGTGTCATTTCTTTCACTCTTTGGTCTATACAGTCAGTAAACCGTGCGAAAATCGTGGGAAGTCGAGCCAGACTGGACATCACTGATTAAGTATGTTTTTAGAATGAAACCACTGATGCGCATAAGTTTGAGTACGCGAGCGTAAGGACCTACTAAAAGCTTAAATGAGTGTTCACTGAAGACCTCAAGTAAGATTCTGATCATTTTATTAGTGCATCAAAGATTGTAGCATTAAAGAACTTATTTCTAGTAATGACCTGGAGCATTCAGTTGATAAAATGTAAAATTACAGTAGATGAGGTATTTTCAAATACAATTGAAAATGATGTACGGAAATCAGCGGATTACAGCAAATTTAGAGGGGTCAAAACATTCAAATTACGCATCCCCCCCAGGACCATCATTACTCGGCCCGAGATATTGGAATAATTAATCCTATTAGCTTCCTTAACGACAAAGGAAAAGGAAATAACTCATCAACGCATGTCGCGTAGGTTAAACCTTCGGTTTAAACGGGCTAACTTGATGGCTGCAAATTGTTTTAATTCTGTACACGGTTTCTTGTGAAGATTAGATGATATGAACGAACTTTTTATAAAAGCAAGATGTTATTTTGAAATTCGCACTGATATTGAAATGTTAGGAAATCTAATAAAAACTCCTTCAATTGATCCGTTTTTAGCCCCGTCAGTGAATGTTCAGAGCTACTTTGAATCGTTGCTAACATTTATTAAGGGTTCCCTCTCCAAGATCAAAGTTTATGCACCTTTCAAAAAGTAGATAATTATATACCATTGCAAGATAATTGTCAACTTTAATTTACAGTTGGAATCATTTTGGGTGGTAAGGATGCTTAGATACTTCCAACAAATAAACCTCCCTTCCCTGACCTCTAAATAGGATCATGTGACGCCATCTATTTTACCTGTTCTCTTGTTTTTTTTTTTTTTTCCACCTGTCTCGTTTCATAACAGGAAGTCAATAATCTCAAAATAAATCTTCTTGCAATTCACGGATAATGAAGCAACTGCCTCGAGCAAAAGTCCTGATACGCAACAACCCGATGCTCCAAAACAAGTTCGGGCTAATTTAATATAAGGTCTCCACTCAACGTCACCGTCAAAGAATTCAAAGTAAGTTTATAATTCAAAAGTGAATATGTGTGCTTTCACCTGAAAGATTTTTTTTGATGGATGATCAGGAATTTGACGAGGTTTGAAGACTGATTGATTTTATACCTCGAATAAATTTCGGATAGTTAAAAATTGTGAAAAGTTAAAAAAGATCTTTTCTCTTAGAAATGCACATAGAAAATGTTAGAAAACCCATCAGCAAAAAGTGTAATACATATATTTTATTAGACGTTCTGTTGTGTAGTATCGCTGAGTATTTTTACGAGTTGTGCCGTATTTTGACGAGCCCGTAGGGCGAGTCAAAATACAAATAACGAGTATAACTTTTTTTTTCGTAACTACAATCTAATTCTTCGCTTGCGCGATGCGAGAAAACCTGTTTAACCGGTACTACAGTAGACGAGTACAAATACCGCGTGATATTTGTAGTCGTCTATGGCGTTATTTGTACTCGTCTAGGTGTAGTTGGATAATAATTTCGAAAATTAATTAGTAATTATTATTCTTTAATATATGGCAAGGAAGTTTTGAGGTATATCCGACACTTCTGATTGGTTCTTACTTGGTCAGCATCTGCCATTCGAAACCGTGCATTTTTTTTCTCGAAAGCCGGAAAGTTAAACAGAAACAACTACCGCTTGCTCGAATCGCACTGACAAATATTGGCCCTTGGTCTGTACTGCCACGACCTCGGACCAATATTCCCAGTACGGCCCACGCGCTCGGTTGTTGAAAGTTAATTAGTGTTAAAAATAAGCCTCTTGCTAAGTTAAAGCTTTGCAGCAGATAGTAAGAGAACAATGACCTGCATTCAAATTTCATTAAAATTGTGTAACTATCTCATGTGGATAAAAAATAAAGAAATCAACTTAAATGGTTGAATATGCGCGAAATACAACAACGTTTGATTAGGGTCACTCTCTTTCACAAAGGACAAAGGAAACTTAGTTTAGGAAGTGTTCTGAGCCTGAAATGAGCTGGACCTATGCCAAAAACTTAAAGTTAAAAGGACCAATTTCAAAGACAAACTCTTGAAAGAGGGAACTGAAGAGTTCCAAAGGACAAATTGCTCAACTCTTTGCCGAAGTATATTTTTTTGTTACTTTTAGGTGAACAGATCAGGCCTTTTCCGATGGAGAGGCTCGGATGCATATTAATTTCTGATCTGCTGGCTGGAAACTTGTTGATCAAAATAATTGATATTTCGAAAATACTGTTCAATTATGTTTCATTGTTCAATTAAAAAAACATATCTTAATGAAATAATTTGAATATATCAACAAAGTTGAAATGTTAAATTGGCCACCGTTACGGTTATAAAAGCTGACGTTTCGAGCGTTAGCCCTTCGTCGGAGCCCTTCGTCTTTCGCTCCGACGAAGGGCTAACGCTCGAAACGTCAGCTTTTATAACCGTAACGGTGGCCAATTTACCATTTCAACTTTGTTGATATATTCAAATTATTTCGTTACCCCCACCGACCCAGCGCCAAACACTTTCTTTAGAAACTATCAGCCTTTATATCTTAATGAAGTTTGGAAATCAAGTTTCCATGCATATGTGAATCCACACATATCTTCAGGATTCCGTAAATATGCACCAACACCAAGCACATACAAGCCTCTCTGATTTATAGTACATGTGCAGAAAGAACTTACTCATCGACATTACATAACTGCCGAAAAAATCAAAGTTTTACAGGTAATTGTGAAAACTACTACATTTTAAAGCTCTATTCTATGACTAATAAATCCTTACAATTAAAATATCTTTTTTTCAGCTGAAACAACTTTTAGCGTAATAGAAAAATCCGAGCCCCAGATGGGACTTGAACCCACGACCCTCCGTGATCTAGTCGGATGCTCTAACCACTGAGCTACTGGAGACTCTATGGTGAGCAGGTGTCAATTTGTGGGCCTCAACTGGAACCGCATCGCGCGGCTACACAGCCAAGTATTGGTAAGCACCTGTGAAACTCACTAACAGCATCACGCTGTCACATTAAGGCATATCAAGATGCGGCCAACCAACCTCCAAAGTGAGCATGTAAAGATGAAATAAATTTTAGTGTAATAGAAAAATCCGAGCCCCAGATGGGACTTGAACCCACGACCCTCCGTGATCTAGTCGGATGCTCTAACCACTTAGCTACTGGAGACTCTATGGTGAGCAAGGGTCAATTTGTGGGCCTCAACTGGAACCGCATCGCGCGGCTACACAGCCAAGTATTGGTAAGCACCTGTGAAACTCACTAACAGCATCACGCTGTCACATTAAGGCATATCAAGATGCGGCCAACCAACCTCCAAAGTGAGCATGTAAAGATGAAACAATTTTTTTCAGCTAAGTTAAAAAAAAAAGTTTTACATATATTAAAGTAGTTTTTAACCCACTTGATGTATGTAGTTCTTTAAAAAAAAAATTGCGAGAAAAACGCCGTCTAAGCCCCAAAGACAAGGTTATAGTTGTTTATTTGTGTATTCAAGACGTTTAAAATTTACTTTAAGTCAATTCTATGATACATCATCAGGGCATTTTCAGTAATTTCCACTTGATCAAGTTCTTTTTAGCAACAGCTTATGGGAAATCCGCATACTGGTTTTTCCATGACTTCTTTTGGAAAACAGCCCGAAAAGTCGTACATTGCTTTCTGCTCCATTCTGGGTTTCCTACAAGTATGGTATGTTATAATTTTGTTGCACACAGCAAGAGATCTGACGCTCTCAGTATACGACTTCGGATCAACTATAGCTATAGGTGTTTGATCAAAGATTTGTTTCTCTATTGTTGAACAATTGATCGGCTCTCCGCTTCCAGCTGCGAAAGACGGCGGTCTGGCATCAGCGTAATCTATTGCACCAGGTGAAAGAGCCAACAACACGACCGCAGTAAAAGCATGAACGATCTAAATCAACCAGGGAGATCGAGTAAAGAAAATGAGAAGTTTTATTTTCTGAGTCATAACGGTACCTGTTTCATGCAAGAAGGGTCTATCCTTTTTGACCCCCTATTCCTGATAACATTTCTTAGATCTTATATAAAGGAAGAAAGCAACAAGCAAGCAAAGAAAGTGCAATTATTGACGACATGATAACAATGATATCGTTTGCGATGATTTATCGATTTTGAATGCTGTCGTAGCTAAAGATTTTGTTCATTTTTGACGTAGATTCCTCATGCAGGCCATGGTAGAGGCCACATGACTTGCGTCAAGATTAAAACTTGTAAATCAAATTAACAATTTTCTCTATTCAGGGCAGCTGCATGCATAGCTTTGAAAAAAACGAAGGATAGCCACAGATCGTACCTGTCTTACAAAGTTGACCATTTTGTTTTTTGTTGTTCTTCAGCTTCTTCCAGCAAACGGATATTTTGAATCTTCGCACACCGACAGGTGCTTTTTATTGCAAATCGTTCTCGCCGTAGCCGTTTATATACTCTACATGAACCAAAAATATCTCATCTTTTCTTGTTTCTAAGAGATTGCAACCGGTAGTTTCAGCGCCTCAGTGATACATTTTGACGTAATCGAATTGTATTTTCTTCTGGGTCTCTTCTAAGTGTTTTAGGGGGAATTTTCTCTTAAGAAACCCTCTCGAAACGAAACAGTTATGGGAATAGAATGGGATTTATGTCATGATTTTATCAATGTTCCTTCCTTGCAGACCTCTTGTGAAATGGTCTATGAGTAAGATACGATTCAGTATTTAATGAGTTCGTCTAAATATAATCTTTGCTTAGCTAACATCTAATAAAAAATGGTTTAATAAAAAGGATTCTCTCAAACTCCATAAATGCACAAGCTGTTTTCCGTTTTCTGTTATACAGTCGATCAACCGTATGAGAGCGTGGGCAAGGCAAACCGTATCAATCTCTGGAACGGTAAACAAATTCGTTTAAGCTGAAACCGCAGGCTATTATTTCAACCATTTAATGGACTTTATACCCCGCGGCAGTAACTTAATTACCCGTGCTTAAAGTGCCCCTGAGATCAAAATTTTCGTACATCATTTTTTTTCCATTTTGGTTTTCAGTGTGTCTCCTTCACCTACTCTGCCAAATTTTAGTTTAGACCGAGCACCAGAAATATCTTTTTTCGGGCCGTTAAATTCACGATTTCGCGTCCGCCATTATTTGATCATGTTCCGGAAGTTGATCGCAGGACTCAGAGGAAGTGACGTCAAAGGCTTAACGCGAAAATCTCACATGGCAAAATGTCAAGCAAACATAACAGAGTGCTTTACTCTATTCTTACAAAAACGTAATTCAAAGCTGAAGTAATCGTGCAGACCGTGCTGCAGGTATTTCTCTGCATCGGAGCCTTGCAAATAGATCAGAGCGGGAAAAACGGATACGATTTGTGCGACCTCGCCGAGTAAACTTCAATCCTACAGAAATATTTGTGATCTACTTCGAACACTTTTCGGAGGGCTGTTTCGAGAGACCTGTGTACTTTGAAGGATCTGGGCGAAGAATTCTGTCGGGTTCAGTGCCTACCGTTCAAGAAGAGGAGGGACAAGAAAAACCATTCTCAGTGCGATCTCGACGCCGGAAAGCGAAGTCTACGAACCTCCATGGATTTTGTTACCTTTACATATGAGCTGATCAATATCCATCTTTAACAACTCTCTGGCAGGATACCTTACACAAAGGAAAGTACTCGGTGAACACTGTAAATAAGAATGATAAAATAGCCGAATTGAGGAATGAGATTTCTGACCTCAAAGAGCTCACTTTTATACAAAAGAGATGAAAAATATAATTGTGTGTTCTGATTCTAAAAAAAGCTGGCTTTAATATCAGCGAAAGCAGAACAAACAGCATAAGACACAGAGCGTAAAAACACTAGTACTTTAAAATGTAGGCTTGCAGCTAAAAAAACCGAGAAAATGAAAATTTCTTTAAAAACCTGTCAAACCATCAACCATCTGACAGCCACCATCCCAACGCCCGTGACAAACGAATTTAAAATCAGGCCAACTTTTGCGAGATTTATTCGCAAGACGAATGCGCCTCCGTTACACCTTTCACGGACAAAACAAAGAACCACTTCTGTTTCATATCAAACTAAATGCCACCAGTTCAGTCTTCTATCGCCCTTCAGAGCTACTTGGAAAATTGTCATAACGCTACTTGCAGACTGCATCTAAGCCAAAAAATACTTTGTAACTCAATGAGGTCATGGTTCTAAAAGAGTTGAAACAAACTCTGCTTTAAACCTCACCGATAGTCATCAACAATAGTCATCATGAATAAGACAGAAAAGACAAAAGAGGCCACTCAAAAACAGAGTTCACTTCAAACCTCTCAAAGCACCGATAATAAAAAACATGTAGGAAAGGGTTAATGAGATTATTGACCAAATGCATCGGGGAAAACACATTGAATTGGCTTAGAAATGGCTTTCACAAACTCCCAATATCCGCCTTCGGATACGCAATTAGCCATTGCCGAAAATTATTTTTACTAATCACCCGATCATTTCTTACAAAAAAGGAAATTCGCTTACGAATAAGGTATTATCACTTCCTTTAGGAAGAAGTGAATGCATAATTTATCCGTCATTTCTTTATAACTCATATGTATCTTCTAAATGTAACATTTCTATCTGACTCATTTTTATCTAACTCCCTTTGACTTGTACGAAGGATGTAGTTTCCCTTCAGAAATAAACCTGGGACTAATGTCTTACTAAAGAGTGATTTATTAATGCAAAGATTGCAAAAACCGATGCAGATATTTGTTAGCTGTGTATTTCATTGGAGAGTTAGCAACCAACGAGGCATGGAAATATGGTGACGAGAGTTTCGAAGCCGCATTAGTTAAAAAAAAAATCGCATGTTTTTGGTTTAAACCGCCTAAAGCAAGCCACACCGAGCTCGTAACAGGCGGTTTTCGTCTGGCATCTTGTTAAAATTCTCCATACGAGGTAGTCTTGTCTCTCATATTGAAGATACGTCAAATGTACTTTCCAAACTTACTTCATCGAAGGTGTTTTAGTCATTACTTTGGCAAAACTTTGGCATAGACTTCCATCTATATGCTGATGACACTCAACTATACACCACCTTCAGTTGCGATGATAAGAATGACCTTACCACTACAATTTCCCGGATTGAAAGCTGTCTTGTTGATATCACCAACTGGATGACTACTAACAAACTGAAACTAAATACTGATAACCGAACTTCTTATTCTCCATTCTAAGTTCAGACCGCCCCCAGGGCTACCTTCCATTAAAATAGGAACTGATATCATCAAGCCTACAAAAATAAGGCGCGTAATATCGGCGTCATCCTCGATAACACCGTAATGATGTCTTTTCATATTAACAACAAAGATAAAGGGGCATTCCACCACCTAAGAAATATAGCTAAGATTCGTAAATATATCAATGTCACAACAGCTAAAGTTCTTGTACACGCATTTGTAAATTCGAAGCTGGATCTATGCAACTCACTCTTGTAAGGTCTTCCCAAGTATGAAATTAACAAACTGCAATGTGTCCAAAATGCTGCAGCACGTGTGATTGCCTGCTTAAGTAAGTTTGATCACATAAGCGATACTCTAAAGGAGCTGCACTGGCTGCCGGTGGAGCAAAGAATAATCTTTAAGATCAATCTTATTTGTTTTAAGATACTCAACAATTTAGCTCCTGATTATTTGGTTGACCTAATTCATGTTTATGAACCTACGAGGTACCTTCGCTCATCTTCAGACAAGTGGCGTCTTATTATCAAACCCTATTACTTAAATACATATGGTTTAAGGGCTTTCTCAGTTATTGCCCCTATACTTTGGAACAGGTACAGAGCCACTACGGGCCTGTACCTGATCAATGCATTGGAACGAAAAATCGTCCAGGGTGTGTGGGGTTTTGTTGAAGTGTATCGCTACTTCACAAGTTGCTTTGTTTGTGAGCATAGTAGATTTGTGATTTCGAAACCTCACTTTAAAGTCGGTGGTAGTAGATCCCACGTATTTCAGGCGACATTTCTTACAGGAAGCCAAGTAAATCACTCGCCAAGTAAATGCTCGCCGCATTGCTTCTTTGCAATTGATTACGCCACTCATATTAACATATTTAGTATTCCTATCTCTTAGTATTTAGGGTTTGTTTCTTGTATTTTGTCCATTGCTTTCTTTGTAATTAGGTTTTTTGTTTATTAGCACCAGTTCATTAGTCGTTATCTTTAATTACGTAATCATTAGCACTTCGATCCTATTTAATGCTCTTTTTTTATTTCAAAAGTTGTAAATAACTGAAGAAGGTCTCTGACCGAAACGTTTTTTATTAAAATTTTTTATATTTTTTACGTCAGAAGTTGTTCATCCTCGCAATTCTTTAAACTTTATATATATATATATATATATATATATATATATATATAGGAAGTCTGCAAGTCGATTTTCGCGTGGAACAGTGCTCAATACGTTGAAGCAGAGCAGAATAAATATTGTGAATATTTCTCACAATAACTCTCACAATATTTATATTGTGACGATACCACAAAGGTTGGGTCGTTTGGGGTGACCGTCTCGGTTCTCCCCCATCCTAGCATTAGCACTGCACTGATGAGGCCCAGAAGGCCGAAACAGTAAAAAGCTTCTCGGCCTCTTGAGTTAAAAGGCTTATGAAAAGTTTATTTTTCTTGCTTTTGCAGCAATTGGTCAACATGGACAGCCAGGAAAGTGAAAATATCAGCCAGTTTACTACCGATAACTCGACAGCGAATCCAGGAGACGTCGTAGACGCAAGCGTGGTAGAAGGTTCACAGTCCTGGGACGCAGACGTGGAAATCGAAATCCCTGAGGTACTGAAAAATCTGGAAAATAAGGGTGTGAAATTTAAGGCCGTGCCTTTTTTGAATGCTCCTAGTCAAAGTAAAATCACGAAGGATCGCTCTATTTATTTTAGCGTTGATACAATCGTCACATCGCAAATAATTCTCGAAGCTTTTGACGCGGCAGAAATCGATATTGACGCTATCACCGGAATCCAGAGAAAGGCGTCCAATAGATCTTGGATCGTGACTTTTAAGAGCCGTGCAGCTAAAGAAGCCGCTCTTGAAACACCTTTTGTCGTGATTGCCGGTCTCAAAGTGTTCTTGGGCGACTGCGAAAATCGTTTGGTCCTCGTCAAGATCCATGAAGCCCCCGCTGAACTACCCGACACTGCCGTGATTGGCCGACTCAGCCACTACGGTCGTGTCCTTTCATTTCGGCGCGACAAAATTGCACAACATATCGAGAATGGAGTAAGAACGGCTCGAATGGCGCTACATCGAACTATCCCTGCCAACATCAACATAGCTGGTGAACCTATTAAAATATGGTACCCAAATCAGCCAAAAGCTTGCCGGAATTGTGGAGCTACTGACCACATGGCCAAAGACTGCTCTGCAGTCCGTTGTCTTAATTGTGAATGCCCTGGGCATCGAGCTCAAGAATGTAAAGACTCGCCAAGATGTTCCGTTTGTTTAGCGGACAACCATTCCATGCCTCAATGCCCCTTCCTGCTCTTCAGCGCGAACGTCGATAGTGAGCCAACGCCACCTAAAACTGAAGAGGAAAAGAAACAAGAGCGAGCCCAGCGCGCCAAGGAAAGAGAAGAAAGGCAGAAAAAACTACAACAACAGAGAGAACAACAGCGACAACAACAAGAACAACAGAAATTACTAGAAAAGCAGAAACAGCAAGAACAACAGAAACAACAAGATCAAGAGAAACAACGAGAACAACAACGCGACGAAGGTAGAAGAGAACGACCAAGAGAACGAAGAGACGAGCGAGGGAGGGACGATCGAGAAGAACGAAGAGATGACCGGAGAGACGACAGAAGAGAGAGAGATAGAAACGATCGAGATTATTATCGCGGCCGCGATGACCGCGATAGATCTTCCCGCCGTGACTACTCTGGCTCCGAAACTGATGATGATGGATGGGAGAGAGCTAAACCTAGGAGAAGGCGGTACAGATATTAATTTTTTATTTATATTCAATGAGTAAGCTTAAAATAATTTCTCTAAATGTGCGAGGACTCGGGTCCTCCAGTAAAAGTCGAAAAATTATTCAAGAATTAAATTATTCAAACTGTGACATAATCCTTTTACAAGAAACACATGTCTCATGCAAAAAACAAGCGGAGGAATTCGAAATACTCTGGCGCGGCAAATGTCTGTGGTCCTTCGGGACTGGCAGGTCTGCCGGTGTTGCCATCCTCTTTTCTCTAAACTTCCCAGGCAAAATTATCCGTTTTTTGACCGATTCCGAAGGAAGAATATTGAGCTTACTCATTGACTACTATAATTCTAAACTAAATTTAGTAAACATTTACTCTCCCAATACTATTTCGGATCGTAAAAGTTTTTTCTCTTGTCTGCACAATTACTTTCTCCCCCAAGGGGATCTAGTGATCGGGGGAGACTTTAATTGTGTAGACAATGTCCTAGATAAATTAAATTGTTCCGCCATCCTATTGTCTGATCAAAAACTTCTCCGATCCCTTTGTGCTGACTTCTCACTTACAGACATTTGGCGCAAAAACAACCCGCGCAAAGTAACTTTCACCTGGTCTAACAAAGACCATACCCAGGCATCTAGAATTGACCGCTTTCTCGTCGCTAAAGGCCTAACCCTAGTAACGAAATGTAATATTCTTCCATGCGTATACGACCTATCCGATCATGACTTTGTAAAAATTGAACTAACGACTAACCCTTCTAATCACGGTCCTGGAATTTGGAAGTTCAACAGCTCTTTACTCTCAGATGTAGAATTTAAAAACATTATGTCAAAATCGATTAACAACTTTAAGCTTAAAATCCCCGAATTCGCCTCCCTTCGCGAATGGTGGGATGCTCTAAAAATTGAAATCCGCAAAACAAGTATTTCATACTGTATCCGTAAACAGAGAACAGCAAATGCCAAAAGAATCCTAATTACTAAGCAATTAACCCATGCTAAAAACGCTTTACATTCTAATCGCTTAAATAACCCAGGTGTAATTAGCGATTTGGAAAGCCAATTGTCCTCTCTAATCTCGAAAGAAGCCGAAGGAGCTAAAGTCCGCTCCCGAGCACAATGGTTCGAAGAAGGCGAGAAACCAACACGCTATTTCTTCCGTCTGGAGAAAAAACGAGCTGACATGAATAGTTTTGAATCTTTTTTTGACGAGAACGGTGTTCTCAGAAATTCTCAAAATGATCTTGAAAGAATTTTAACCAATTTCTACAAGAATTTATTCACCAAAGATCCTCTTGATATGCGAATTCAAACTGAAATAATTGACGACCTCGAATTTTCACTGACTGATTATGAGCGCAATCTATGTGAAGGCCCTTTTTCTAATAAAGAATTACTTACTGCATTGGAAGGCCTTCAGACCGGCAAGTCACCCGGTTCTGATGGTCTCCCAACAGAATTTTACTCGTGTTTTTGGAACGATTTGAGCGAATCTCTCCTTTCTGTTTTGAACGAGGCCTTTCTTGCTGGCTCCCTCGCGGATAGCCAGTACGAGGGCCTCCTACGACTCATCCACAAAAAAGATGATCGACGCCTCGCAAAAAATTGGCGCCCAATTTCCTTGTTAAACACTGACTACAAGTTAGCATCTAAAATCATCACTGAACGATTGAAAAAAGTCATGAACTCCATCGTGCATTCAGACCAAACGTGCGGCGTGGTCGGCCGCACTATCTTCTCAAATTTGGCCTTACTTCGTGATGCCCTTGACATGATTGACAAAACTAATGAACCAGGTATTCTCATTTCCTTAGATCAAGAAAAAGCTTTTGACCGAGTTGACCACGAATTCATGATGAGAGTATTGCGTAAATTTGGTTTCGGCCCCTCCTTTTGTGGGTGGGTCGAACTATTTTATTCTAAAGCCTTCTCTAGAATCATTGTTAATGGCTCCCTGTCCCCCCCTGTCCACTTAAGAAGAGGGGTGAGACAAGGATGCCCATTATCTCCTCTCCTTTATGTGCTAGTTTCAGAAGTATTATCAACGCAAATCCGTAATTGTAAAGATATTGAAGGTTTCCTGCTCCCCGGAGCAGGGGGCCTTCAATATAAAATATCCCAGTACGCTGACGATGCTACTTGCATCTTAAAATCCGAAAGATCTCTTTCTTCACTTCTCCGAGTCGTATCAAAATATGAACAAGGATCTGGCGCTAAACTGAACACGTCCAAATCTGAAGCAACGTGGTTAGGAAAATGGCGAACTAGAATTGAATCTCCCTATGGCCTCAAATGGGTCACTAAAATGAGAGTGCTTGGTGTTTACTTCTCAAATGGCCTCGTCAATGTCGACGACGACAATTGGCGGGCCAAATTAGACAAACTAAGTTCGGTTCTAAATCTTTGGAAACAAAGAGACCTGTCTTTTATCGGTAGAACCTTAATTGTAAACGCTTTAGGCGCAAGCCGTTTATGGCACGTTGCTAAAGTCATCCCCCCACCCCGTTGGGTGCACGATAGCTTTAAGTCGATCATTTGGCCTTTTATCTGGAAAGGAAAAATGGAAAATGTAGTCGCGATCGCTGTTGTGCGCCCCCATCCTCTGGGGGCCTCAACGTCGTTAATTTTAAAGCTAAGTGCGCTAGCCTGCGCCTTTCTGTTTTTTCCAGTTTAAGAGATGACTTTGGCACATCCAAATGGCATTACCTAGCTCGATATTTTTTAGGACATAAGCTAACTATTCTAGATCCCCGTTTTTCTTTTCCCACAAATTCTGGCCCCTCTTCCTTCCTTCCTTCCTTCCTTCCAATTACTACCGGCTTTGTTTAGATAATTTCCGTACCTTGCATCAGAAAACTGGTGCCTTACCTGATTTACTCACCAGTAAGAATTTATATCTTTTGTTGCTTGACCCCGTCTGCGTTGCACCCCGGTGCTCCGGTTTTTGGGCGTCTGCTATGGACCGCCCCATCAATCGTTGGGCCTGGGTGTGGCGCAAGTCTCGCCTAAAGCTAATTGAGAACAAGAAGAACGATCTAATTTGGCTATTGATCCATAGAATGATCCGCGTAAGATATCTCCTAAAGTCTTGGGGATACATCAATAATGACAAATGCGCGATCTGCGGTAAAACAGAAACTATTGAACACTGTTTCTTGGGATGTCCCAGAGTTGTGAAAGTCTGGGACCATTTCTCTCCCCTTTTTCGTGTTCTACTCGACTCCCCCTTCTCTATCTCCCCTACCTCTATCTATTACCCCTTTTCCCTAGACCAATCTACCACCAGTATATCCTTATCTAACTTTCTCAAGGCAACCATCATATATTGGTGTTGGCTTGCCAGAAATAAAGCTACCTTCGAAGGTTCTCTTTTGAGCTCCAACGCGATTATCGACTTAATTAAAAAAGATGTCCAACTCAGAATTCTTAGCAGCGACACTGATACCTTAAGGAATTTTTGGTCTTTTAAAAACGAATTTTGTTCGGCCGATGCTGGTAAACCTGTCTTCTTTCCCTCTCTTGCTCCCCCCTGAACCTTTGTATATAATAAAACTTGTTAAACCTCGCCCATGAGGGGTCCTTACTCCGGGCTACAGGCCCGCGCGCTGTTTGCGCCCCACATGGTCGGGACAAAACTCTTTGTAAATAGTAAATAGAACTTTATAAATAGAAAACTTGTAAATAGAACTTTGTTAGCTCTTACAGGTGGGC
Organism: Stylophora pistillata; assembly: GCF_964205215.1. Lineage (NCBI taxonomy): Eukaryota > Metazoa > Cnidaria > Anthozoa > Scleractinia > Pocilloporidae > Stylophora > Stylophora pistillata. The sequence goes on along the minus strand of NC_142522.1, from coordinate 11,213,554 downwards.
GCTTACTCCGGGCTGTTATAGCCCGTGCGCTGTTCGTGCCGCCTGTAAGAGAAAATGTCATTAGTTAATGGAGACCTGTAAATACTTAAGTAACTCATAATTTAATTCGAATACTTTAATCAATTAGAATTGTAAATAGATATCATTGACGAAATAAAACCGCCTGGTCTCCAGGCTTTTATATTTTAAAAAAAAAAAAGTACTGTCTGCAGTTAGATATAGCTCTTTGGCATACAAAGCTTTGCTTTCATGTCCAAATTGAGCACTCTATCTAGGATGAGTCATTGCCGTTGCAATTGCGCATGCTCGCTGGTTTACTCTAGTTTGAGCACTCTGGCATGGCTTAGACGATACCACAAAGGTTGGGTCGTTTGGGGTGACCGTCTCGGTTCTCCCCCATCCTAGCATTAGCACTGCACTGATGAGGCCCAGAAGGCCGAAACAGTACTGTCTGCAGTTAGTTATATATATATGTATGTATAGGATTTTAGTCCTTTTTGAAGCATTGTAAAGCGCTTAGCACTGAAAAGGATAGGCGCTATATAAATATTTTTATTATTTTATTGTTATTATAAAGCTTTATTACGTCAGTCAAATTAGCTAATTTTTCATTAATTATGCACTTGAAATGTTGTGTGAGCCGCAATAGTCTGATCTCCTTTTGAAAGAAAGAAAGCGAGTAAAGGTAAAAAACTTGCTCAATTAAGAAATAAAATTATTCAGAGATTAAAGTGAATTTGGAAAGATTTATTGTTTATAGTGAGTGTCAATAAAAGGCAAGATCGAACCATTTATTGGCTAACAATGCAAGTCATTAACGACGATATCATGAAAAAAATGTTTATGTGCCTAAACAAGTTCAAAACAAGTTTAAAAAACGCTTGTTAAAACATGGTTCATGATTAAAACATTCACAATTATAAAAAATCCAGAGCGGGGCATTAATGATGCAGAGGTCATCTTGCCACAAATAAAGCGTATCCCCATGTCCTTTGAAAAATTAGCATTTTCTTGTTTAAGTTTGCATGTGGCTAGCATACATTTCGTCAATAAATATGCTTCACGTGTTGGACGCAAAGAAAGCTCTTGATCTCGTCTCCAATCATGTTTTCTTTTTATGTATCTGTTCGTTTATAAAAACAACACAGTACGTTAGTACTTTTGGCGAGATAATATCGTATGTTCACGTCATATTGGCTTAACTACTTAGCTTAGTGTCATGGGTTAGTGTTCCACTAAATTTCTACGATATCCTGAACTATTCACGCATTTTGATTGGTTCTTACTTGTGGTCTATTGGCGGACAGACGAATACAACAGTAGATGACGTTACCATCGACAACAGTTTGCTCTTATTTCATCATATGAAACAAATAGATTCTATGCTGTAGCGGGTCAATACAGTATCGCGTAAGAGGTCCGAGTGTGGTATGAACGTTAGTGACACTTTCGTCTGCGTTGCGTAGGTCACTTTTTTGTTCTCACCACATTTGGACGTCATCTATGATCTATTTCTGAAAAGACGCATGGCATAAAATATTTTTGTTAAACTGAAATCGAAACTGGACTTGAACTGAATTTCAGTAAATTTTTTTCCTAGTATGCTGCGTTTGCTGTGCATTACTTCAAATACACAGTCTCGAAAGGAGTCTTAAAAATAATCGGATTATTCTGTCGAACCCTGGATTCGTCGTGAACATTAGATCCATTCAATACATGTAAATGTATCTTTCATTTATAGTAAACAGAGAAAATGACCACCGATACGCCTAAGTTACACAAGCGCCCAGTGTTCTTTCAACAAATTAAACAAACAACAGAGACAAGGGTACTTAGCGATATATTTCAACGATCAAAATATATGTTCCCGGTCATTTGAATTTTAGAGATGAATGATATGCTACGCGCGTTGTTATCGGATTGAAATATGCAAACACGGTCAAATGTCTCTAAAAAGGAATTGAGGGCCTCTTAAGTGATCACTTAGCCATGATCTTATGCAATCTATCACTTGCATGACTGTCTCGGATTTTCCCATTCCCTGTTTTCAGATTAACTGAAAAAAAGGTCCTCTGTAGGTTGCAAGTCACTTTTTTAGACAAATATTCCCGCGTACGTAAGCGATTCGTCTTCCTGCGAACAAGCCTCTGATTTCATAATTTGAAGAAGTTGCATCATCATATTTTAGCAGACTGAAGCAATTAATGACGTACGTAGCTTCTTTAAATGGTGTGTAATTCTGTCTTTTAAGTTTCGCTTTCGCTTCTTTCATTTGATGTTTTTTCGCTTTCACTTTTTCGTCTTATGATGCAGTTGCTTCTACTGAAAGAGCTTGTTGGATACGAAACTAAAATATTCGGTCTGAAAAAAAGTTACACGTATTTATATTTGTGGAAAAACTTTTAATAGTTCATTGCAGCTCGCAGTTTCGAAATAAGTGTTTATGTGAGTGCAGATCACATTTGCAACGAACAACATAACTCAGTTTCCTATTTACAATAATTCTGCAAGTTTCATGCCCAACTCCTTTGAAATAAATACAAATGGCATTTTTTTAATTCTCTGTTTAACAAGGTCGGTGTACTTTTTTATGTAATATTCCATTTCTTTTAATTTGTACTTTTATTAACTCAGCTCATCTTGATCATTCATATTTAAAAGAATTTTCTTTTGATATTAAGAGTAACTTCCTTTTCATATTATTATGAAAATTTTCCAAGGATCTTATTCCTACAATAGGGTCCATTATTTGAAACAGTCGTAAACCATTGATAGGGTTTTGCCATTTGAGAAACTTACAAACCTAAATTTTTCTTTACACCCTTTCTTGCAATGTGGTATGGCAAAAAAATAATTATAAATGAGGCGCTGATCATATTTCTTTATGCACTCGTTGTCTTTAGTACTCTTTGGAAAACTTGTCTTGAACTGTTCAGCAGTGGCGTGTTCTTCTTGGATCACTGAAGTTGAGTCTGTGGTTTTTTCCTTCTCTGATTTTGCGCTGCGAATCTCACGCTGTTCTTGTCTCGTATTGATGTTATTTTTTTCCGAAGAATTTATCATCCCATGGAGTAGAGAGACTGAAGGAACCTTAGGTCTTGCTTCCACTTGTATACTACAGTTCATGATTAATACGCCCAGCGCCATGAAGACTAACTGAACAAACGTTGAAAGAACAAAAACAGTCATATGAATAACAATTCTACTAGTTTGAAAATCTATTTTCGGCAAACTGAAGGACGTGAAAATTGAATAATTGATCGTGTGAGTAACTACCGGGATAATGACTGAAGAAATGTTTGAGGGGAAAGCTAGCTCATTTAAAAGCAATCATCAATTCAAATGAAATGGTCATACCCATGATTTAAAGCAAAACGAAAATAGAAAGACTTCGGCGTTCTTTTCATCAATACGGTACCAATGTGTGAGAAATGTGTAAAAAATGTGGTCGAATCATGCTAAAACAAAACTATGTATAATTAACCAAGAAGTCAGCCTTTACCTGAATTGTTAGTGAGGCAGACATATTCATCCTTTCTTGGTTCGACCGCGCTGAAGATTTACGAATTAATATATATCAACAACTGATGACTGAGGTCTGAAGTTAGTTCTCCGTTCCTCCCCTTTAATACTATTCCGTTTGATTTAGACGACTAAAAATACCTTTTATTCGTTTCAGTGACGTTTCTATTGTTTAGGAGTGTAGGTGTAGCTTTAAGTCAGTTCCGCGCGACCGAGCAAGAAAGGGAAGCAGTTACATCCAGTTGGGCAAAGGGGGAAAAAATCCCTTTAGTCTCTGACGTTGAGTGAAATCACGCCGTAATTTTCCGTCCCCTGTTTTACTTCAATTCTTATTACAAAAACTTTTCAAAATTTTGGTTCCTTTTTCTTTAATGCCAAAGGAAATAATATACCAAAGGTTACGTGCTCAACCTTATTAAGTTAAAAGAAAAATGTGTTCATTCGTTTCTTTTATTTGATCGTCCTAAACAATTATACTTCTTGTAGAATTGTAGACCTTTTCTTATGTTTAAGGACTTTTTTGAATTTCTCCAACTTTCATCAGGTTATATCCTTGCTGTAGTTTCTTCCGGAAAAGCGAAAGTCAAAATGGTGTCACCCGGCACTGACTGACATTACACTGGCACTGACTGACATGACATGTTAGACATTCAAACAAGAAACCACAATACAAATGAACTGTTTCATACATTTTTATCTCCAATAAACAAAGCAATCCAAAATGCGTTTGAGGCAGAAACCGTGAGAGAAATTTGATAAAAGCACAATTTTCTGTGCGGTCGTTTCGAAACGGCCCAAAAATAAACTTTAAAGTTAATCATTCTTACGTAATGATGTAGATGAAGTCTGCTTCAATGTTGAAACTTAACTTAGATCGAAAGTAACTTAACAAGGGAAAGTTTTCCTTCTCAAACTAGGAGATGAGGCATTAATCCCTCTCTCTTGCATCATTTCTCTCCCTTAATTTTTTGAACCAAAAAAAAAAAGATGGAAATTTTTTTTAATTAATATATTCTTTAGTTCCATTGTATAATTTTTTATAAATGGCCTGTGCATGATTTGTCCGGCACGTCAAGCGTGAATGAATTACCATATTCTTGTCTTTAAATCGCTGTTATCAAGGTTAGTAAACATACAGTCGATTCATCGACTGTATCGTTTTCGTGGATACATATATTGTATGGTTTGGGCCGAAAATGTCGATAATGGGGGAAAAATATATTACTGCAGTACCAATAATAAAGCCAGGTAGGTGGAAATAGTTCACATGCAGCTATTTTTTCAAACTCACATGTGCCAAAATTATTCATTAAGTTCTTAAATTACGCACGAGTGATTTGTACACGGAAAAGCCTAAAGAGGCTTCTGTCTACCTAAAAAGGCGCTTGTAACAGGTAGCAGACAGGGTTGGGTCGAAATAGAAACGAAAGAACATGTCCTTTGTCGCGCCTGTTATTGGTACCCTGGTTTATTTTGACAGTTTTGGAAACGCCTATTAATAGAGGTCTGGACGCGTGAACGCTTCTGAGTTCTACCACGGTTGACTCTATACATAATGATTTCTATCCAGAATTTTTTAATTGAAAGGTCTCGCTATCGACTGGCCAACCATAATCTTCGCTTGGAGAACAGTTCTCTATTAGCATAGTTCCATTTTCAAAGGAAGAAACATTTTTAATTGATGAAGAACTTCGAAACTATTTTAAAGTGATAATCTACTTGCTTAAACCAACCAGCCATTTTAGCGGATTTTACCCCTTAATGAGATCACGACGATGTCGAAACCTTTGTGCGCTTTTAAAATGTGCTTTATTCTCAAATTTAGCTTTACTTGTTAAAATGCAAAAGTTTCTTGTCATAATTTAAATAGGCTCGGCTTCTACCGCTGTCACGAAGTACTTTCTATCTACTTGAAAAGATAGTGCTAAGGTAACTTTAACGTTCACAAGCGTGGTTTATATGAAAGCCCTCTACATGAAGTGTGCTTTAAACGTAACCACTAGCAACAAAATTATGGAGCAGGTTTTATGGCAAGTATTCTGCTTAAAATAGATCTCAGCAAATTATTACAAATCTACATTTAGAATTAATATCTTACTACTTCAAATCTCAGGGTACTGTTGCCTTGTTATTAGGAACTTTAAGAAAACTACGACGGCGACGGCAAAGAGAACTTAACGAAACGAAAGATATAAGAAGCAAAACAATAGTGAAACACGTGCGTTTTAAACCTTTGTACATTCTTAGCCTCCCATACAGAACAAAAACGTGAATCACCAACTTTTACGTCCTGTTAGCGAGGAAACCTCGGGAGCAATTTAGTGACGCTTTTACTTTGAACTCAGCACTTCATTCACATGTTTTGCCGAAGTGAAGATGTCGCACCGTCAGAAACGGTTAGCGCATCGAGCTAGTAACAAATATCTTAGAGGAAAATAAGCTATGTTTTTTCGGAAACGTTTTACCACACGACGCCGTAGTGACATCTTAAACTCCCTATTGTTTTTTTCAAGGTGTCCTTCTCTGAGGACAAGAATTATTCTTCCTATTCGCTCTCACGTACTGTTTACCATTTTTACTCCACTCAAGTGCGGTCGAAAAATTGTCCAAGTATAGCAGGCGTCTCCGCTTGTCTTCCTTCCCCAGGAGCAAGTACACCTTGTTGACCTTTAGACTATTGCAGCTGCAGGTTATTTCCTGTCCTCTTTTGTCCAACAACTGATGTTTGCTGTTGATCTTGACTCTTCCTTGTTTGTACAAGCGCATTATGCGGACTCGTAGACGAGGCAAGCCATTTTTTGATATCTCAGATTCCATTCGGGCTTTGATCACTGACAAGCAAAGATGTATGAATAAGACTGTGATTAGGTGTACGCACAGATTGTGTCTGTATTGATTAACGACTCGTATTCGTGTTGAGTTAGTACTGAATTATAAGTTGAGATCCACTGAATGGGTTCGTCATTTACCTTGCCTCGGTTCGAAGTGAGTGATACCTGCTGTGTCGAAAAGTGATTTACGTATGGGAATTAAAATATCGTGCCTTCAGGTTCACAAATGCTAAAAAACACTTTGACAATACTTCAAACGCGAATGATATCAAACTAATGCGTCGATCAATTCGAAGCATCAACATCCCTCAAGGCAAATCTCCCAAGTATTTCAACTTTAGAAGATTGGCTAGTTCAGATTCCCCACCCAAGTGCCGGGTTTTATGGTAATTTTGTTTTTGTTTGTTTGTTTGTTTGTTTGTTTTTTTTTTGATTTGAGGCAGAATGGCCAAGCTTTAAAACCTAGACCTTGTAGACCTTTTCTTCTGAGCTATTTACTCGCAATAGTTGACTTTTTACCTGTAAACAACTCCATATGTAATATAAAACACTTTCCCAATTTCCCAACCCAAGCCAGACAAGGTTCAAATTGCAACCCACCCCCCCTCCCCCCTCGGCACGGGTGCGGTTGCCTTAGAAGGGAGATGTCGAAGCTTTAAATCAAGCGATGCATAAGAAGCAACATGGTCAGGTGAACACAGGCCAATCACATGGACAGAATACTACAGAGCCTGATAAAGGAGGATTAGTCAGGTATCCCACAATTCCACGCTTCGAACTATATTATCAATTCGCTCTAGTCACGTAATCACTCAGTCGAGATGGAGGTAGTTGTGATCAACAGCGAAGTGCTCTCGCGTTCGCCACTAATTTATGTCAACTGCTTGGATTTGGATAGTCAGACTTACATCAAACTTTCCAATTTCGCTTGTTGTCCGAGACTTCCAGGCTTCTCAATGTGATATTCTTTCAATTTACCGAAACAGCTAAGGGATGAAAGCGAAGATCGAAGACGTTCAGTGCTTATAATCTTAGACTTCGATAGCGTCGAAAATCGGTCTCTTGCCGCTTCGGATATTCGACCATATGACGAATATGAAGGAGACAACAATATCCCAGAAATGCCCTGGCTAGACTTACAAGTCTCAAATTGTAATTGCAGTAGCTACCCGACGAAAGGAAAAATCGCCGTGAAAAGCCAGTCTTCTGAAGAAGTGGCAAGCGACTCGAGTTACCAAAAGAAATAAAGAGAGCACTCCATCACAAGCTACTAATCTTAATTCAGAAGCAAACCTTTACACAGATGTACTAAAAGGGGCATTTAATACAGGTAGCAAAGGCTATTGATCGATCAAAAGCGGGCCGGGTGATATACCAGTCGAGGAAAAACGTCAAAATTTTGGCGCCAAATTTAAGCAATTTTCAACGGCCACATATTCCTACAAAATTTGGGGACTTAAGGGGACCTTCGCTAATATTGAAAAGCGTTATCATTCAGGCACCACCGGGCGGAATAATATGCTTAAGTACCCACCAATAATAGCACAACAGGCAAATATCGATCAAGCGTTAAAGTAAAGCGCATAAACAAAGCCACTCAGTCGTGCATACCACTCATAACAAAGCCATTTTTTTTCATTTAGAGAAGAGCAAGTTCAAGTACTAAACTACTAAAGTCAACTGTTACAAGAACAGGTAAAACCGTTCAAATCACCTTCCGTGCTCCTGAATAAGGACAAACAGCCGTTTAAAATTCAGTCGACTTTCCAGCGCGTGCACGCGAATTCGATGCAATGTGACACCTTCTCATCGATAATAACGCGCAAGGGCTAATGGGATACCCGGCTAATCCTCTCTTGAACCTGATCAAGCTTCCGTGAGGGTGATTCAGGGAATTTAGCTTCAAGTACCAATGACAAAACTTACCAAAATCACTCAAACAAAACCTTCTCATGACATGTCTCTTGTTGCACCTTTTATTACAAATCTGTGGAGGAGGAAGTGTTGAGCCTCCTTGTTCTGAGGAATTCCGCCCTCGGTTAATTCGGTCTTGCTTGTCTAGAGCAAATATGGGACTACAAAGATTAGGAAATTGATACTTTTACTGGCTATTCCTGTAAATGACATGTGCTAAGTATATAAACCTATCTTGAAGGGTTTCCTTTTATTTGAAAAAGGCTCATTCATGTGATACACTCGTCCATTCTTTTTCTTTTGTCTTTCTCGATTCAGGTCTTACCTCTTTCCAAATTCACTATAAACTGAGTAATGCACTTGTTTTTTCTTTTTTTAGTTCTTTCGAAACCTTCATTTCCCTCTTTAGTTGTGTCTTTTAGCATTCTTTCCTTTATGCGTGAATTTTTTCATTCATCCCTTCTTTTTTTTTTGCGTACTTACCAGCCACGCAGTGGCGCCTCAGAGTGAGGCTCAGTGGACCCCATATCTTGCTTCCGGCCACCGCAGCAAAGCTGATGTTGATAGTTAGCATGGCCTCCCCTGTAACCCTCCCAGTGCATGGGAATTTCACCCTGAAAACTGAAGGCAGAAGAAAAGTATTACGCTAAATGGCTGACTTAGTTCTGTGCCCACAGAGGAATCATACCCCTGATTAGACTATCGTTAGTGAAGAGTAAGACATTTCGTGTTGGGGAAAATGGCCGTTGCGAAGTCAACTTTAATGACGCAGATAGCGTTGTAAATGGATTACGTTTATTTTAAACGTCCCTCTTTAAAAGAAAAAAAACCTTTGAAATCCTTAATCTTGTTTAATAGTGGTCTAGGCCATGTCATTTCTTAATAGCACGCGAAAATTCACTTTACAATCAAATTATCTTATCTCCATATGCTTCGGCGAATATTTTTAGTAAGCTTTATTTTAGGCTAATGCGATGTGCAGTTCTGCATAGGAATAATCTCTTAACTCTTGACCTTGCAGATTTGGCGAATCATAATGTAAAAAGGACACGTGTCAAGGTGTTTTTGACCCTCCGTGCTTGAAGACCACGGTGATATCACTTGTTTCTTTGGATACATAATCTGGTAAGAAGTAGTCTCGAGAAATCCTCTCTATCTTATTCGATTTAAGGTAAAAGTAAATGGGTTTTGATCCATCACCGGATTTTTTAATGGAAAGGGAGCGTCCATGTATAAGATAGAATACTCATACTAATAATTTGAATCTTTGCTAAGGTTGTTAAACAGAGGATTAGCGTTAATTATAACAGAAAAAGTGAATCCTCTTAATCTCTTATCGATCCGGTGCCAAAGTCAAAGTTTGAGATGCCAGGTCAGCGGGCTAATGAAATCAACGTATTTTCTGATTTGTATAAATTCTGTTTGATATAAATAATCCGCTCTCTTACGCTCATGAAAAAAAAACAACGTGATTGAGTAACTTTGTGTGCCCCAGTCAAAAGATATATGGAATTATGATAATATTCATGAAACGTGGTCGGCCTGAAATTCTGTATGTTTTCTCTCCTCAACGTTTCGTACCAAAGGGGTCAGTTTTTTTCCCTCGCATCCCTCCAGTGCCTTCAGTCGGCCAATAGAACTTAAAAGGCGCAGGCAGTCTCCTTTGCAACATGACTTCCTTCTTAAAGTGACCTTTACCAAGGTTATGAAACGGTTGAAAAACAGAAAGTATGCAGTATACGAGTCTGCACGGAGTTAGGTCTCATGACCACAGTCATCTACATTCATGGCCAATATAAACCTCCCTTCAAGGAAGCTTAACTCTCCATTCCCTCCCCTCCCCACCTTCCCTTCCTTAGAAAAATTAGAGCAATCATAAAGCACTAGAACGAATAAAACTTTAAAACTCACCCATGGCATTTTTGTCTTAAGCGCTAGCGATGACAAGGGGAGGGCGTGGTCGACACGTTTTGACTAGAACTGCAATACCTATCCTTGCAATTGACCACCACGAGACACCGACAAAAAGATCAGCCTACGAGAGTCAATAATTAAGTACCACCTTATGTTGAGGCTCTACAGGAATTAGATCTACAGCCCAAGTGACGAAGCTTGCGAAGTGTCTGGCATGCCAGAGCCCCGCAGAAACCAAAAGGATTCGCAGTTATGTCGCAACCCTAGTGAAAGCCTGCTCATGCTCGCAGGCAAGTCAATAACAGAATTTGCTTGTTGAGCAAAAGGCGATCTTTACTAGTTGAAAAGCAAATTTACGAAAAAAAAGTCTTTTTAATTTGCTTCTGTAGACAGAACAACAAAATTAGGCTTAAATTTGAAACCAGAGGAACAAGTAATAAAATGAAAAAAAAAAAAAAAAAAAAAAAAAAAAAAGAAAACGCGTCCATCGCTTAGATAACAATATTCTTTGATTCTTCTTTGTTATTGCATAGCTACTTTACTTTACTTTTTATCTTCTTATCTTCTTTATTCTTATTTTATTATCATCTGTACAAATATATTTTTATTTCATCGCGAGACAGATACCGGAGATCCACAGCATATATTATGTAACATGAAAATCGACTGAAACTCCCGCAACTGAAATTAATATTGTATCATGCTCTGCCAAGAGAGGATAAAATGCCCTTTTGGTTCTGCACAATTAATCAGCAACCTTTATTTATATTATCATTTACACCCCGAAAACACGTTTTGTTCATCAGCTATACGAAATGACCTTAGAGCAGGCATCTAAGACAAGAAATCGAGATAGCATATGGATTGGATTTATTCTAAATATAACAAGATGTCCACAATTAAATCGTATCTCTCAAGCTTATGTTAACCATGTTGCTTTGTAATGGTTTTTCGCTGTGATTGTCTCCTTCCTAAAATATATCGATTCGTCATGTGGGAGTCTATACTGTCTCGGATTTTGTGATAGTTTCAAATAAATCTCTTGTCTACCAAAAAAGGAACCTTCACTCCTACATCACAAGACTAGTATTCATTCATCAATCGCTGGAACCCTCACGTCATGTTCTGAGTCTCAGTAAACAGTTCTCAAGACTTTCTAAAATTAGCCCATGCGCCTCGAATGCTATTACTCCACTCAGACTTATTGGTAGATGACCTGCGCTGTCAGTATTTCTTTAGCAGATCGGTGAACAATTCGACGCCTAAAAACAATGACTGTGATTTTTTGAGAAACGTTTTCGACCGTTACAGCTTCGATTAAAAAATATTAAGAAATTTCTAGTCGAACTTATGAAATCAAGTAAACATGTTCAATACTCAGTCAGACGAACTCATTTTACGCGCAAGATATAAAGATGTAAATCCAGCCACAGAAAACAGCATCTTTCCATTTTTTTTTCTTTAATTTTCATCGAGATCTTTTCATCTTGTACACTTTATATACTTGGAAATTGAATGACATAATCCGTTTCATATAGGTGAAATAATGGTGTTGTAGACTTCCAAGCTTGGATTAACGCCTAGATGGAATTACTAGAAGCTGATTCAACTTTTTTCCGCATAATGAAAGCCCATTTTGTGCGTTGATGACTGCGTTGATTTATTGGCATCCACCAAAAATTCCCTTTAAGGTCCCCCAGACAGTCCGATTATTTCCATTTGCAAATCTTTATCAAGACGAATTGACAGCTTGAAAAACTCTATTTTAGCCTGCAAACTGTTGCATTACCGTGACCTCTTCCGTTGACCAGACTAGAGGCCGTGAGTACGTTTATATATTTTTGAAAATCATATCATCAAACGATGCCTAGAAATGGAGAAAGAGGCCTTTCTACATGCCCTTCTGTGTTCTTATTTAATCGTTACGTCTTGCTTGCGATTTTTTGGCCCAGCCATCGTTTTAAGTCTGTTAGCCAACTTTCTAAAATATTCTTATATGTCACAGTATCGTGTTTCTCCTTTTGTCTTAAATCAGGTATAGAAAGGTGAAAGTATATTCTGTCTTGAAAGCTCCATCAAGTGTCCTTTCCCGTTCTTTTCGAGAAGGGCCTTTTAGAACTGTAGGAGTATGTCCTTGAAGCAATCACAAATATTCTTACCTTTAGTTTTTCTGGGTACCAGTCCCGTCAAACGGATGTTAGTCATAGGATGCCTCATGATGGTTTCGTTGCTCGATTGGAAGTTCAAAGAATACTGAACCTGGAAGAATAAGTGTCCCCGGTCATACCGCAAACAGTCACTTAACACTGTTCCATGTTGAGTTAATAAAAGCTTCTGAAACACGACTGAGACTTCGTTCTCGGCTTATCTCGGTTAAGATAAGGGGAACGAGCGAGTTCGTGGCGAGTTTCATTTGCCATCAAAATTGTATTTTTCTGTTTAAAAATGGATGTAAGGCGGTGGCTATTTCTCTGATTTATTTAGAAAAGACAGATAACATCGTGAAGTATTTTATTGTGAGGGAATTGAAATTAATCGTAACTTTAAAGGGTGCCCACTGGTTTGGACGGAAATTGATTTTTTATATAGTAACAGATATAGAAATTGGAAGTTTGTAGCCATTCTCCGAACAAACATTGCACGAATTCCACTCTCTCAAGCTTGAAACCCGACGTTTTTTCGTGCCAGAAAGTTCTGCCTCACTCTAAGACTCTTGTTTTCTCTCGGGATTTTTACTTTATCAATTCAGAAACCAACTAATTTTATCATTGCCATGGAAAATTGCCAGAAACATTTCGATACAGATCGTTCATTTTTTTTTTATTCACTGATCTCGTTGTTAGCCGATAATTGCTTAACAGTACCACTAATCCCATCATTTCGTTGATTTACGATTACACTTGCACTCCTCCGTTGTGCTTAGCTAGGCGTGGGAAAATTTCTTTTCTTGGGTTATTTTTGCTTTTCACATAAGAGGTAAAAGAAAAAAAATAGTGATCAACTTTCAAGACTGGGAAATAGATACAAGCCATTTTCCTTAGCTCGTTTGATTTGCTTTCTCATCCAAATGTGTCGATTTTCAAACAAAAACAAACTTTACGTTTAATCACTTCCCTTTTAAATCCGTATCCATTTTATTTTCTAGCCATGATATTGATGTAAGAAGTTTCAGTTGTCCAGTGCTCTCGAATTTTACTTTACTTCACTTCTGTCTTTTTTTTAATTTAGGGAGACTACCGTCATCCTCACTGAATAGAACAATTGGAAAACGTGCTGTAAGAGATAAAGAAATTGAAGAACAACTGGAACATAGACTTTTTACGACACTATTAATGATTCTATCCACAATCTTTCTTCAGTTTTACCCATTTATCCCTAAAAAAGAGAGAGTGCTTTACTTAATTGTACCTCTTACCTTTCCAGTGCCATTGAACCGAAATTTGAGGTCTTTGATTTTGTGGTCAATTGGAGGAATCATGCTGGACAATATCGGTGTCTTCAGTATGGGGGCCACAACACCATCTTGGACGAGGTACAAGTTCGTTTTTAAATCTGATGACATAGAAGTAAACATTAGACTCTCTTCGTACCAGTTATTTCTTCGTGGAAACTGGTTCATGCCGGCTTTTAAAGCTTTACAACCAGAGTTGAAGAAATCATGGACATAGAGGACCACTTTTTTTAAAAATAGTGGTGCGTGGTCTTACATGACGGAGCTTAGTAAGGTGAAGTTCTATAATCTAATTTTAAAAATGTGTCATGACGTTCATTTAGGAAGATATATGACGCAATCTATGTTAGGTTTTCGTCTTGAACAGGGGGTACCCAAATTAGGGGATTTTCTTAATCAGGGTCAGGGTCTAAAGGCCTTGGCGGCCTACAACCGAATCAAACGTTCTTGAAAGCCCCCTCCCCCCTTTCTTCCCCCCTTTCTTCCCCCCTTTCTTCCCCCCTTTCCTCCCCCCTTTATTCCCCCCTTTCTTTCCCCCCCTTTCTCTGAAAGAAAAATTATGATAACATCGCTACATTCTAAAAAAAAATAATGATAATAAAAGAAGCTTATCAGAGGACATTAATTTTGTGATCGCCGGGCATTGCTTCATAAAATCACAGGGGAAGCCATTCATCAAGTTTTTATCTATATCAATAAGCCTTAAAGGTGCGCGATTTTGATTGATAACAACTCGCTAGTGGCTGGAGTCAATACTAGTTTGAAACCAAGGGTGTTTACATGTCCTTGCATAATACAAAGTTGTACTCATAACAGCATGTTTTCCTAGCAGCTGAACTATTTAAAAAAAAAAAGAAATCTGCAAATCATAAATAGACGTCAAATGTTTTTGTGTGGTCTGCCGTTAAAAACATGCCTCAAGATGAGTAACTGAATTAAGCTTAAAACCTATTCTTTTATCATTAATATTGTTTACGATAAAGTTACTGCGAAAAGCCCATCAAATCAATTAATACAATAACAAGCGGCACACGCACACAAAAAGAAAAAAAAAAGAAGAAGAAGAAAAAAAAAAAAAAAAAAGGCCAAAGCATCATGCACACCAAATCATCAAAAAGTGGGCAAGTTTTCAGTAATGAGACGTGGCTTCTTTCAAAATTATTTCTCGTTATCGGATTGCTCTCATTTCCTTTGGAATGAAAATGAAAAATATGTTAAACGTTTGTCCGGCGTTTGTGCACAAGGACACCAATATACTCCAGTTTTCACCTTTCCTTTGCATGCCAGACAAATCAAGGAAGAGTCAAATGACTTTGTGGTCCAAATTACCACGACAAATAGTCGATGTCTCCTCCGATGACACAGCATGCAAGGATAAATTCCTTGTGGTCTTCTTGCACAATCAGAGCCACTTTAAAAAGGAATCAAGTCTTAATAGAGAGCTATTTGGCCCTGTTGGGGAATTATTGACAATGCTGCAGGTGACTCTATCGAAATTTTACTGAGAGCATGAAAGAATTGCTTATTGAGAAAGAATGCCGAAAACTGTCCTCTTTTGCTGTTTATCCGGATTTCTCCGTGACTCTACCCGACTAAGCCGTGGAACGAAAATAACTCTGAGACACCAAAACGCGATAACAGACGTCATGTTGCTCTGAAGAGCTGACGAAAGTTGTAGATTGTACTCAAAGTGGTGGCTTTTCATCTAAACTAATAAAACCAACAATGGAGAACGCATGACGCCATCGTTATGAGAGACTCCAGGATGGCCATTCCTAGGTTGAATATTTGCTATGAAATTTCTACAACGGTGTATTTGGTTGCAACATTTCCATTCAAAAAAATGCAAAGGATGCCTAGATTTGTCTTTGTGGTCACTGATTAAATCAATGCTCAGACATCAGTTTCGGGGTGAAAATAAACTATGTAGAATCTGGATTTATGCAAAAGAAAGTCGCTGTTTGCAAGATTTGTGCTTTATTTACTTACCATAAAGAAAACGCGATACCTCTTTTGCCTCCAGGAAAACGTTCAGCTTTGCAGAGCAGTTGTAAAAGAAGAGCAAAGAAAACAAGATGAAGGCTTTGAGAAAGTGGCGTGTTTGTAGCCCGGCCATAGCTCTTGGGAGGGGGTTTGCGCTCCTCTGTCTAAGCGTTCGTGATAGTTAGTTGAACTGTTTAAAATCAATGCTGTCACAGCTTTCGCTTATAAAGACAACATCATTATTAATTACGGTAATTAAAGTCCGCAAATGAAACCCAATGACAGATTGGTTAAGCTTGTCATCTGATTTAGCCACAAAGTAAACAGTTGTTAAAGCAATATCGTGAGTTGTGAATAGAGCTGACAATTCTGCAAGCCAAGACTTTCCTTTGATGCACAATACGCCACTGGCGCACATGTCATCTGTGGCGTCTGACTTATGAACCGCGACGTGAGTTTATTTTGAAGATTATTTCTGAGACGATTTTCTCTCTTTAGGGAAAACAACAAGGGGTGGAAGATGAATGACTTGTGGATAAACTGAAACAGGTGAAAAAGAGGGCCACAGCTGTACAAATTAGGAAAGCAGTCGAGAACAATTAACGCAAATTCCTTTTCGAGGCCACTGTCGTTAATTTTGATTCACTGATAGTGAATTTCCGGACCCTCTACATTCCTGCTGATCCTGGGTTTGATTCAAGCTGTTCCTCTGCAGGACAAGAATTTTTAGAAAAAAAAAAAAAAAACAGCTACAACAACAACGAGTGTTCCCATAATGCATCCCTTCCATCTGTCTTCGTAGTCGAGGAGAAAAACATATTGCATGGATGTTTTAGGGTCAAAATGGGATGTTTCACAAAACGTCAGAACCCTTGTCCCATGTATTTACACTCAAAGATTATTTAAAGAAATGTTATTCGTCGTAAAAGGAAGCTGTTTACAAAAAGGAATCACTGTAACCAGAAACGATGCGCGCCGATCTAGTTTGTTTTCGACCGCAGTAAAAGAGGACTATAGTTTTAAGCTTTCCTTCTCAGAAGGTAATCTTAAGCTTCGCTCCAATGGACGTCAATTTTACGTATAGAACGATAACGTTGTTGGCAAGTGAATAAAGCCAGTCTTTGTTCCATTGGTAGTAACCGTTAAAGCTTGCTAGATAATAACAACCATTTCAGAACTCATCTATTCGGAAGGAATTATCAACACAGTACAGAACTCATCAATTCAATTTGAACTCATCAATTTCATTTAAACCAGCTATTTGCTGAACTGGGCTACCCTGTCTAAATATTCGAAACAGATAAATAAATAAATAAATAAATAAATGGAAGGAAGATTCTGTTTACAATGGCTTTCAGTAGTTAAGTAACGCTGCCAAGTTGGGACAGATTTCTAACTTGATAAGAAAGCCGGACTGGCGCCAAACTTTGCCTCATGTATCAAGGTAAACCAGGAAAGCCTACCTTCCGTCTTAACTAGTATCGTCAAAACAACCAAAGAAAGGTCGAAACCATTAAAAGTAGATATCTTTTACTGATACTTGTACTTGATTTGATATAGAATTGATTAACAACCACAGTTAGCCATAATGCAACCACAGGTTACAAAGCTTCATTTGGGTGGCGAATTTCTTTTTTTATTTTAAATCATCGTCTTGAAGTTCCAGAAAATCAACATCCCTGCTGAGAACTTGATTTACATTAAAGATATTTGTGGACTTTGAGGTTGTGGCCACTGATCCGGAAACCTACGACGTTAAAGTGATTTTTTTTTTGTCTCAATATGCTTACAACAAATCACTTTACAAAATTCACATAAAGTGATCAATCCTTATTCGATTAAGACGCAGTTTTGAGCTCAGAGCTTTCTTCTTGATACACTATCATTTGACGAGACAAAACGGAAGCAGAAGAATTTTAAAGGCGCTCGAGCGATGGGGGCAAGCGTATCGAGATGACTGCCGATAAATTTCGTTAATGACGTTTTAACTCCATTTACGTCCATTACGATCACATTGATGAGCCTGTGGAGGATTTCTATCCGCGGAATTGGCAGATAAATACAAATCAATCAATGATGTTCGTCACAAAAGGATGTTCAAAATGTAGCGAATCAGGTTACAACATCAATCACAAGCGCAATCATCAATCACACAGGACTGCACTTGTCACAAAGGAAGGTTTAGTATATGGGAAGCTGCATGACGGAATTAAATTCTGCTCAGGGTAAAGTAAACAGTAACCTTTACAAAAGTAGTAGAGGGCCTCTTGATATTTCCTGGATCAGGGTTTTGCTGTTTTTGGTATCCGTCCAGAGGAAATCGTTCTTGTATTGTCCCCGTATTGAGAGCGAGGCCCAGGGTACCCTAAAGCGTCTAAGTGTAAGTTGAATTTGTTTAGGAGTGGAAGTAAAAACATTTGGTCAAGTTTGATCTTTAATAATAACAGGAAAAAGTATCTTAACTCTAGCAATCAAGTAGCATTAATATTATTCTCTTGGTACAATTTTTGTCAACGATCATCGCATACAACTCGCGTGCTCTCGCTGCTTGTTTGCCGATCTCGAAAAAATCGCATTGACTACAACCAACAAGGTGTATCAGGATTGTAGCCGTTTTTATACCATTTTAGTCATTTGTCGCTCGCATGCGATGATCATAAATTAAGCAAAAATCGTACCTTGGAGTTTAGCCCTTTCTATGTTAACTAGCGTGCACTCGCCGTTTACGGTAAGCCGAGCTTCCTGATATGATGTCACGTGAAGAGGATTTCCACGTACTTTACCATTTTAAAACACAAATAGAATAAGAAAACATCAACCGATTAGTATTCTGAATTGTTTTTGATATGATTCCGGAAATCCCATTTTATTCTAGAGTAAACGACCTCGTCCACTTGCAGTCTGCTTTTCGTATGATGCACGATCCTCGCAGTAGATAGCGCTATTTAAGCAATAGCGAAAATTCTCGCTATTGCTTAAATAGCGCCATCTACTGCGAGGATCGTGCATCATACGTATCTAATACCGCAGTTCAAAATATATGAACTTCATATATTTCATTGTATCTGAGTCTGCTTTTCGTTTCTTCTCCTATTACGAGCCCACGCGCGAGGAGGGAAAATAAATGTGTCATTGACGTCTGAACGGGAAGGGTACTGTCTTATTCCTACATTTAATCCTCCTAATCTCTTCTCATATAAAGCTGTCGCTCCCTCACCCCATAATGAAAGAAAAACAGATTCTGAACACTGAAGGGGTGAATCTAGTCGGGGGTTCGAGAGTCCGGAACACACCTCCCTCCCTCCGTCCCTATAGACCACAACTTCTGAAACGACAGGATCGCAATTTACTACTCAATGTAAGGTACTTCAAAATCCATTCGTCTTGAAATAATTCTCAGATTACTTAAGCTATAGAGTAAAGAGTAAATCTTGCTTTTTCTGATTCAAAGTTTTGACCCCCCTCCCATCAAAGATGGTTGGATCCACCCCTGTGGTGAAGCAGGCTCTGAAAGGGGGCCGGAGGATAAGCAGAAAGAGGTTTCTTTTTTCTGAGTGTGATCTCATTTCTTTCCCCAACTCGTTCGCTTACCCCATTTGATCGAAAGCATGGAACAATTTGCAATTCTGCTACAATTACAGTCCATGCAAGCTTCTATGCATGTATTAACATGCTTTGTTTCCTTGGTATATGAGAACTTATACTTCTATTAATACCTATTTTCATTTTTTCTTGGCATACAAAATATTGCTGAATTTATGTATATCATAATGCACGATTCAACAGTACACCGATGAAACGTTCCTTCAATCGCAACAGTGATCAGACCATGCGACCAACCAGCTGATTAGAACATGATCAGGGAAAAAACCTTTTGCCCAGCCCAAGGAAGGTTTTGTCTGAGCCAAACGTGGTCGTACCCTCTGAAAAGTGAGGAATAAAATGATCAGTGACCTGAAAGAACCAGACTTTACACCTTTTGTTAACTTGCGTAACAGTCTTCTCTGTTTCCTTTCAGCAAAGAACAGAGAAGTTTGAGCTAAGCGGAAGTCACGCAAAAGCGTGAGACAATGGCAAGTCTATTTTAGCGTGACTACCCCTCACCGCGTCACGCTTTTCTCGTTTTTCCTGAACAGAACAGAAAAGACTGTTACACAGGCTGGCGAGACATAAAATTCCCAACTGCTTGGCTGAAGAACTTACTCTTTGGTGGTGGCTTCTCCATATACCAGTACATATGTCCCTCTTTAGCCCTGGCATTTACCGATGTCCTCAACAGTTTGGGAGGCAGGGGTCGTGGCTTGTGATAGTCTCCTGGCAAATTACCGTGTAGCTCTTTGACGAGAATGTCGCTGAAATTGGGCCCACCAATACGCGTTAGGGTCCCGTCAATTTCGTGTCGGAACTTTAGGAGTTTTTTCTCTGACTTCTTGTCTTAATTAGAGAGAAAAGGATCATAATTTTCTTTCCTTTAAACAAGACAGCGAACTTACCTCTCGGACTTCGTGCGAATAAATCTTATCTTGTCGCTTTTGCACTGCAAGTTTTTATACGTGAGCTAGGCGGAGCACACTAAAATTGCACGTAGCATGAAGCGATTCCTGAGGACCATTATTATTACCTATGGATAGACTTGTCCATCGCAAGTTACCGACAGCATCAGTTTCACCGGATTCCCTAACAATTTACATCTACTGGTCGGAGAGGCACTGAAAGGAAAGTGTCTTGCCCAACTGAATCCGAAGTTCGATGGACTAACCATCAGACCACGTTGTCACCTTCATTTCTTCGGAAAGCCCCACCTTACAATACTTGCAATAATTCGATGAGTCAAAAACGATTACGAAACTTGTTCATATTTACCTGGATGTTGCTCGTGCCGCATTCGATCCCCGTGGAAAGTCTTTACTTCTCCTCTGGTGTCTCGAATGGAAAATGTGGCAACCTTAGGGCAGAGAAAAAGAATTTGGAAAATCACGCATTGGTCACGAAAGTGTTGTATACGGCTTCGATATAAAATAATACTGTTTAATCATGCAGTCAGATCGTCCTTGAGTGAGGAGTTTTTCTTGACGTTTCGACAACCTGAGCAGAAGTCATCATCAGAGTCAAGTGAAGAGTGTTGTCAGTCGATTGTTGTAATTAAGTTCGGTATTGACCATCCATGCGATTGAAATTGAACATGACAGTAATACCAAAGTATTTACAGCAGAATTAAAAAGAAAAAAAGGCTCAACAGGATACTGAGTGGGAGATTTGCGACACCAGTTAGTATACAGTAAATAGTTTTAACCCGGGGGTAACATGTGATCGTGTTGTGGGGATATTCCACAACCATAGAAGGACAGTTGTCGGACGTTTCGACAACCTGAGTGGAAGTCACTCATCATCAGTCAAGTGAAGGGTTGTTCTTGTTAACTAATTTGCTATTCTTTTTTTTTTTAACATAGTTATATCGTATATATGTATGTATATATATAATTTTCCATTTTAATAGTTTTAATAGTTTTATATTTGCTGCACATGTATTAATACCAGCGGTTCCTTATGGAATTGCCGACACATTTTTTGCAGGGTAAATAAAGATTATTATTATTATTATTATTATTATTATTATTATTATGCAGTATACACGTTTGGATGCTAGTGAGCTAAGCAAGATAGGGCGAAAATTCGTAGCCTATCTGCATGACAGGACTGTTAACTATAATAATATCTAATACTACTTAAATATAAATGATCAATATAAAACGATAAAAGTGTCAATTGGCCCAATACTAAGATGTTTTTTTTTTAGATGTTCATGATTTACTGTTCGGTTCTTAAAATATCCTTAACTTAAAATGTTCATAAAATCCTGTTCATAAAAACCAAATCATAATGTCCTTAAAATTCTTACGCTGTAACCAGTTTAAATGTTCTTGCAATGTTCAGAGTGCTACTTAATACAGCTTTCTGCATTCTCAGCAATATTTCTTTGTATCTTGTACCAAAGAAGCCCTTCATTTCAGTTTCCATAGCTTTAGACCATCCTCCAAGTACATCTATAATGACGTTTACTTGTGATGACGTGATGTGTTTACTTATAATGACGTTTACTTATTATTATTATTATCATTATTATTATTATTATTATTATTATTATTATTATGTCGCAGAGAAATCAACTGAATGCTACATTCTAATCAGGCAGCACAGGGCGAAAACCGTAACCTGTGAGCCATGGAGTAAAAAATAAATGTACATTAACTAATCCTGAAAAGCTTTTCCGTTGTGTCTACGGTCCTCCTTCTAACAGGAATTCAAACTGCCACCTTGAAATTCCGGGCAATATTCAGCGTGCCCGAGAGCACTGCCTTCTGCATCTTTCGCAGGACGTCTGTGCTTCTGCCTCCCACCAGCTCGCGCATCATGACATCCAGCTCCCGTGACCACCCCCCGTGGGCATCCATAATGATGTTATATTGCTTCACCTTATTATGTATATATATATATATATATATATATATATATATATATATATATATATATACATGCTCGCTGGTTTACTCTTGTTTGAGCACTCTGGCATGGCTTAGACGATACCACAAAGGTTGGGTCGTTTGGGGTGACCGTCTCGGTTCTCCCCCATCCTAGCATTAGCACTGCACTGATGAGGCCCAGAAGGCCGAAACAGTACTGTCTGCAGTTAGTTATATATATATATATATATATATATATATATATATATAATTATTATTATTATCATTATTATTATCATTATTACTAGCTATAAGACTCAAGTGGCGTAAGTCGGTAGTCATTACCACCGACTTACACCACTAGTCACTATTACCGTTAAAAATTTCTCAGGATTATCGTCACCGGGACAATCAGACTACACGACAACCAATACAACACTATAACAACAAACACATGAAACATATGTGTGAACTGCGGTTATGAGACGTATATGAGAACGATCCTTCGCAGTAAAGCACTATTTGAGCAATAGTGAAAATCAGACCTGAAAAAAATTTCAGGCCTGTACGGGATTCGAACCACTGACCTCTGCGATACTAGTGCAGCGCTCTACCAATTGAGCTAACAAGCCAACTGGGAGCAGGCCATCAAATTAATTCGATATAAACCCGTAGATGATAAATCAAACAACAACAAACATATGAAACATATGTGTGAACTGCGGTTATGAGACGTATATGAGAACGATCCTTCGCAGTAAAGCACTATTTGAGCAATAGTGAAAATCAGACCTGAAAAAAATTTCAGGCCTGTACGGGATTCGAACCACTGACCTCTGCGATACTAGTGCAGCGCTCTACCAATTGAGCTAACAAGCCAACTGGGAGCAGGCCATCAAATTAATTCGATATAAACCCGTAGATGATAAATCAAACAACAACAAACATATGAAACATATGTGTGAACTGCGGTTATGAGACGTATATGAGAACGATCCTTCGCAGTAAAGCACTATTTGAGCAATAGTGAAAATCAGACCTGAAAAAAATTTCAGGCCTGTACGGGATTCGAACCACTGACCTCTGCGATACTAGTGCAGCGCTCTACCAATTGAGCTAACAAGCCAACTGGGAGCAGGCCATCAAACGTTTCAACGTCGTAACAATATATTGTTGTCTACCTTTGGTAATCAAGCTACCGGTATACAGCTGCTTTCGAATCGAAAGTCAGTAGAATTTCATGCGTGACATTTCTTGGGAATCGTTCCCGTCAGTTTGTCAACAACCCAGTCGGAAAGTTTGTCCATCTTTAAATAATTTACACTCCTTGTGAGTTACCGCTTTCTCACAGAGTTCTGCTTCAGAGAGAAAACTAGGAAATTAACTGACTAACAGAAACCGAAGCATGGAAACCATCGCCATATGCCTGACAACCAATCATACCGTTGTGTATGCAATATAGAGCTCGCATTAGGAAAAATAGTTAACTTATAACAATCTACCGCAGTCAAACTGTATTCTTTAGGTCTACCTTATGTTTCATCTTTGCCCAGTGATCCGTATTCCCTGCCATGAATCTGTGCTTCGCGGGTTCCTTTTGTGCCCAGTGCGACAAACTGTAAACAAACAGAAAGAGTCAGAGTTGTTATCTCTCTTCGTTGTCCATCGTCCAGTCTTGAGTCGATCACTCACTAGGGCAGGCTTCCCGTGTTATCGCGATATAATTGTATATCAGTCATGTTAGGCTTTAGGGGTGACTTGACTAAGCCGGTGACATAATAATTTGAAGACTCCTTCGGCGAGCATTTGTTCGCGGCTGCCCGTGTATTGTGTTACTTGGTTTAATTTGTATTGAAATAATTGCAGGGTGACGCAGAAGTCATAATGCGCTGTCATGTGACTTGAATGACCCGCTCCACAGTTCAGTGGAGACGGAAGAATGGCGGGCGAGGAACGAACATTTTTCTTTTCCTTTTCTATTCGCACACGTTTCCCACTCAAAAAAAGGTGAAACGCACGAAAAAATAAAACTTGCTAAAAAAAGAATTAAATTGTCTGCAAGTTCGTTGACTTTGATGATGACTTCCGCTCGCAGTGCTGCAGTTGTCGAAACGTGAGTAATCAGTATTGCTGAGGTTTCAGAAATACTTTAGTACCTTCACCCGAACAATCATACTCGACGATCAAACAATTTGGGGATTGCAGATCCTGTTTACCTCGTTCAAAATTTTTATTTGAACGAGGTAAACAGGATATATCCCATATCTTTCGTTCTTATTCCCAACTGAAGAAAAACAAAACAAAACAAAGCAAATCTGAAGAAACAAACAAAATACACTTTCTAATACCATCATGGATTTTTTTGCTCGGCAAAATTGCCGGTATTATATTTTAGGGACAAATTATGCTACAATTCCGGTGGAAACTTACTGGACCTAGTCTTTTAGTGGGGGCTTTAGATATTGTAGTCTTGAATTTGATAAAAAAAAAAAAGTGGGATAAATTTGATTAGAAAAACCAGGAGTTTGACAACAAACAATCGTGCGATCTTGTGTGCCCTACCATAAGTCGGCAATTAAATGGAGTTTTGTGGACCTTCTTGTCACGCAACCGTGACGTTGAGTGCGACCTAAGAAATAAGGGCAATATTTTGTAAACAATTATGGAGTTCTTCCTTTGTAAATGAATGCATCTTTATGTTCTTCTTGTGAACACTGCTCTCTTTTGTGATGCTTTTTTAATTATTCACATTTTTAATCCGGGAATTCACATGCAGTATTTATCTTCGTTTACTGAAAGTTAATGCGAAAACGAGGCTAATTAGTTGCCATAGTTACGTGTAGCTTCTCGCGCGGTTTGCACACAACAGAAAGCTGCGCCGCATTCTTCGCACAGACAGGGGCAAAATTTTCACAACGAAATGGAAGTTACAAAAGCTACTATAGGCTCTGATGCGTGGAAAAATGCAAGTATAAGAAACATAAGGCTTTCTCAGACAGTTCTCAACCGCAGCGACAAAGCCTGTGAGCTGGGACAGCAGTTAGACCCCTTGCCATCGCTAAGAGACACTAGTATACAACAGAGCAATGCCAGAATACATGCCTATGTTCGAGCGACAAGGGCCGTCTTAGTGAAGCTCCGAGAAAGTTTGTTGGACACGAATGAAGAGATAAAATCTCTGCTGAGAGGAAAGGAGGATTTAGAAAAGACCCTGGAACATATTCGGAAAGATATTATCTTAAACACACGATCTACAATGCAACGACAGACGAGACCGCCACGAGAAAAGGTAACCGAAGCCCTAACTGCTATGTAATATTTTATTTTTCTTCCGTGCGCCTTCACGATCGTTAGTCCGAGAATTCCGTTTTGAGATACTAAGGAATGTCAAACACTTAGGTTAAATTAATCTGAGCTGTATTGTGATCTGCATAAGTTCAATATATTACTCATTTCCCTAATTGATGTCTTCCTCGTCCCGTTGTTCTATTGTAATACTTTGATACTTTGAAATAAGTAAATATTCAACCTCAGTATTGCTCTTCAATGAAAGCTGATAGCTGAAAAATGCGATGTCGCTTTCCTAATAACATTTGCAAATAGTACAAACAATTTTTTTCAGTTACACTCCCTCGCTAATGAAAGAAGGAAATTAAAAAATAAAATGTCTGAATTCCTTTTTCCGTGTTTCAGTTACCATTTAACCTTCTGCTGAACATTGTGGACTTATATTGACTAACGTGTTTTCGTTCAATCAGCACATTGATTGGACAATCCAAAATGTAGAATTTTAAAAATTTACCTCATATGATTACTTTAAGAGGTAACCATGCAAAACGAATCGACAATAGTTATTTATTTTTACACAAACTTCACACGAGGATGTTAGTGTAACAATATAAGCTTGCGGGGATTGTGCAAGTGATACTGTTTTTAACTATTTCTTAAACCCAGCAGGTGTTAATGGCAGGAAAAATCTTCTGAGAGATATCGGTTGCTTATCTTTGTTACAAGTTATTTTAAAATCATTCTTAGGGCTATTCCACGTGAGACATGAAAATTTGACAGATTTTCAAATTCAAAATATGAGAGCCAAACTTACTTTTAATGAAAGGTTATACATAGTTCTATAAGAATCCAAATCTAGATTGGCAGTAGTGGTCACGCCCAGGTTGTGTGATGCCATTGTTTTTGAGGGTTTTTATTTACCAAATAAGCCATTTTACATACCAATATCTAAATTGCTACATCTCAAAGAAATTGATTGCCATGAATCAGATTTTGAGATCTTAACTACCCACTAGGATGAGCCTTTCAATGCCAAAAGAAAAAAATTCTTAAACATTTAATGCCTCAGACGTACAAATTAAGACATAAAAAGTGTTGCGGACGTGACCTTCAGGGTATGATTCAGAGCAACATTTATTTAATTTCTTTGTAGGTTCTCAACTGTTTCAGGTCTTATTTATACTGCTCTTATTGTTAAGTATTATGATAATTTTGACACCCCAGCTTGCTCAAATTTGTTAACTATTTTAGAGATATCGGGTTGCGGACGTGACCATTACGGACATGAGACATTTGTAAAAACCCAGAAAACCTCAGAAAATTTTCAAACATGAGAAGATATGTTGATATTTAATGACACAAATGATAATTATAGACATATTATGATATATGTAAAGCTATCACTTTTTTTAAAATTTTCCTAAAATATATAAATGCCCTTTGACGTACAAAGTGACCTAGCTCATCAAAGTTTTTATATTTTATTTGTTATTTATTTCCCAATTTACAGATAAAAGCAATAAAAACAGCATTTTTACTTCAGTGGCATTACTCCGAATGTTATTAGTGGTGAATGAAAAGCTCTTTCTTGAACATCCCCAAAATGTCACCTCTGCAACAAATTTTGGTCATGTCCACAACACAAAATTTTTGTTCTTTATATATATTATTTGTTATTTAGTTCCCAATTTACAGATAAAAGCTATAAAAATGCATTTTTACTTCAGTGGCATATTACTCTGAACGTTATTAGGGGTGAATGAAAAGCTCTTTCCTGAACAGCCCCAAAATATCACGTCCGCAACAAATTTTGGTCACGCCCGCAACACAACATTTTTGTTAATAAATCCATGGTAACAAGTAATTTCTATAATATCTTTTCAGATTTATGAAGCACAATTACTATTGCATTTAGTTAGTATATGCAGTTTTTTTTAAAAGGTTTTCAATTCACAGGAAATTTGAAATAACCAAAAGCAATTCAAATCAATGTTTGTTTTAGGAGTCACATCCACAACACACTTTGAAAAATTATTTTCTCTGGATATCTAAGAGATAGTCAAAATGTTTTCTGGCAAAATAAAAGGTACTTCAGGGGTAATTTTATGACATGACTCATTTCAATTCAAATAGTGTGGATCTGGCTTTAGGAGACATTTGAATACCTAAATTTTGCCTCTAAATGTCATGTCTACAACGTGGAATTGACCCTTACAAGAATGTTGAGTTAGTACGATTGTGCAAAGGGATGATACTGTAGACAAAGAGACTATCTATGACAAGCCTCATTATAGAAGGGTTGTGCTTCTATTCTAAAAGAAAATACATGAAATGTGAAGTTTACAGTTGTGCTTACAAACTGGACCCTAAACTAAAGTGAATGAGAGCATGTACTATTTGTTCTAATTAAAAGGGGTTTTTTTTCCCTAACATCTATGTGTTCATTGTTTTTCTCATGAAATGATGATATTTATCTGACTTTTAAAGGACTTTGATGGGGCAGATGACCTCCTTGCAGCTGAGCGCAAACATTTACTAAAGCTTAAGCGAATTCTGGAGGCCCAGCTTCGCTCCGTTCAGAAACAGCTTCAAGTACTTGATGGAGCCAGGAAAAGACTCACTGCCTCCTTACAAGAGAGATCAAGGGTACTAGACCTTATATGCCATGCTGTCTCTGCAGTTCGTGGTGCAGGCATCAAGGATCAGGCAGAAAAGCCTGTCACACCATCAGTGGAACCACTGGGTCCTTACACTCCCGAGTGTGCAAGAGTGATTTCAACTGCGGCAGAGGCACGGCAGAGGTCTACTAATTTGCGCAAGGAAGTGGCGGAAGCCATTGAGCAGACAGTTAAGCTACAGAAGGCAGCTCATCAGTCTGTGAATGATGGACTGACACAGAAAGTTGCTGAGACAGTTACCATGAAGGTTGGTTGTAAAAAAGATGAGCAGTATCCCAGTTTAAATCTATGTAATAAGCATTCTCTGGTTAAGGTAGGCTCTTAAATCAGAAGGTGTTTGCCTATGAGGAAATGGAAATGAGAACTGCATCTATATTCAAAATCTTAAAATGTATTTAAAGCACTGAAATAACTCAGCCCACACTTGAGACAATAACCTTAATATTGTCTTTGTTGTTGCCAAGATAACTAGTACAAATAACTTGTGAATTCAAAAATCATTGGAATCCTGGTTCATTATAAATACTGGTGGAGCAAACAATAATTACGTGTAGCTGTTGCTTAATGATATTACATTTTTTTAATACAGTCTGTATTAATTTTCTGCTCTTTATTATTTGATCAATTTCCAATTTGTTTGTATGTTTACTCTCTAATGATCTTAGCTGGCCTAAAATATTTTTGATAAGACAAAACTTTTGTCCAATAGTTGTATTTAGTTTTAAAATTTTTTTTTTCATGATAACAGCAACATCTTTTGGTTGGTGCGGGTGAAACTCGTATGGCTATTCATCGAAGTCATCGCTGGTATGATGCCACAGAAATGGCACTTGGATATACACTGGTATGCCAGATTTAATAAAGCTTAACTTAAATAGAATTATTGCATTATAATTGTGTTAGCTGTAAGATACTGTATGATTTATGCACACCATGAACAGTTAGCTTAGGGCCACTTACAAAATCATTCATACATGTCCTTTTTTTCTCCTTCCCCATCCCATCACGGTAATAGCTGTTACTTTTAAGAAATGGTCTGCAATTTTTCAAAGCTTAGAGTCAATGGCTTACAAACCTGATCTTAGTTCCCAATCATTGGTTTTGAAAGCCGTGGTCATCAACAGCAAAACAAAATGAAGATGTCTTTATTTTTTGTATGAAACTGAGGATCCTGGAAAGACCACTTGTTTGAACCTGCCTTAACTCATACTACTTCACTTGTGTCAAGCTGATGTTTCCTTTTATTACAGGGACCTGTTGCCTATTCTGATCTTACCACTCGTGAACGTTTGGACCGCCCAGCAGCGCAAGTCTACCAACGTCATCCTGGTAACCAACTGCCTGAAGCACGTGAGATTGTCAAGGGAGGACAGGGTCTGCAGGAGTCTTTGAATGCCACAGCTCGCAATGTTGGTCTCTTGAGACTTACCAAGAAGAGGGTTGATGATGATGCAAGGGATAAACATCATGCTGCCTTGATTGATGCTAGCATCACCCGCACACGCAGACGTTTAGGAAATCACCGTTGGGTGATCAATGGTGTTGGATGTTAACTCCTGGTGGCCAAATTTAGTCTCTGTATAGAAAACTTTGTGGTTGGGATTGACAACAAGCTTTTTACTGGTTACTAAATTAAATCCAATTATCTCCTAAAACAACTTTTGTCTCTACTGAAACTTTTCCCCTACTGATTTTACTATGAAAATACCTTTTTCACTGCAGTGATTAAACGCGTGGTTAAGTTGGTTTGATTTGCAAGAAATATTAATAATATATATGAATAAGAATTCATTGGAAATTTATCTTGAAATTTGGCATTCAATGTTTGGTTGCACTATGAATAAGCTGAATGAGATGTAACCAGATTTATCACCCTTACCATTATTGGCATGGAAATGTGACTATTAAGGAAATAAATATGTTTCCTTTAAGGCTTGATTTGTAAATAATATTCACCGAGTGTCTCTAAGATTAGTTATTTATGATGATGATGGTTGACAAAGTACCACATATCAGATTAGTTTATTCCAATTTACACTTTAAGGGCTAATATGAAATAACTAATTTCCAATTGATGCCTCTTCGGTGGGGGGGGGGGGGGAGGTGAGGCTGCTAGAGTAAAAGTAATTTATCTAGCTGTAGATAATCTTACAACTTGATTTATCTCAACAACACTACTTTTGGTTTGCCTGGTGTAGTAAGAAAATGATACTGATGAGAGTGAAACTGTGTCAATAAAATTTGTTCTTAGTGAGTTTTGTTGTCAGTGAGTTACCTGCACTGTTATTTTGGGGAAATATGTTTGCACTCAAAGCCAACCCCATTATGTGGCTTGGTACTAATTATCAGAGGGGAACATCCACTATAAACTGATGATGGTAGAGTAAAGGAGATAGCTCGTGATAATAAGGTGTTTAACAAACTTTATCTCTGAGCGCTTTGGGTATAATTGTCTTAAAAATAAGTACATCGAATGAGTGAGCTACTGAGGTTATTATCAGCACAACATTGACACGAAACAGTGAGATTCTAATTTCCAACATGAAATTAAGGATCTGGTGAAAACCTATTGCTTGGACCTCATTTAGCACGATTTGAAAACAGCTCATTAAACCACAAAATAGAACAATTAATATTTTGACCTATTAGTTACAATGTGTAACTTACAACCCCACTCAACATTGCCACGTGGTAAATAGAGCTCAAAAACAGGAGAAACCTTAGTATTTCACCATCCTCTTACTACTGAAGAGATTCTATATTTGAAGCCATTTTTCCAACCCAATTCAATACCCCTGAGTCAGAAGGGGACGACACTCCCTGACTATGTGACTGGGCGTGTACTGTTGGGTTCTGACACCCTTTTGCCTTTCTTGAACTTGTCTCTTTTTAGACTACAAGCATAAACATCCAACCCAAAAGCAGGAATGATGTTTGAAAGTTAAAGAAATCCTTTCATAGCACAGTCTTGACAAATAGCCTCGATATCCGTACATTGCCGAGCAGAAAGGCGAAAACATCATCAAGTGAACTTTGTTTGATTTGAATTCCAAATCTTAGCGAAAGAGTTTTAAGAAATGAGAATAAAGAGAACATAAATCGAGATCTTGGGAGTGAAAGAGTCAAATCTGAACTGATAACTATCAGAGAAATTCGATAATATCTGAATTTTTTAAAATTATTTTGTTACGAAAAGAGCTCTACCTCCAGTTCGGCCGGAACTCGCAGTTCTGCTTAATTCGTTGGCTGCTGCTTACTCTTGATATAGTATTTTTGCAGTTGAGGGCGAAGTTCCAGAATCTTTTGTTTCGTGTCTTGCGAAATGTAACACTGAAACACAAAAAGCTCTTTTAGTCTCTCACACCTCGTGACAAGGTATAACAACGCCTTTTCGAGTTCCTCGCTGCTTGTAGTGCTAATCGATAAATTTTCCAAAGTTTTACTGTAGTTCATCGCAGCAAAATACACTTGGTCAATAACTTCGGACATGACTTCCAGGCGAAGATTTTTCACCGGAACTTCGGGCTTTAAAATCATATCTACCTTGTACATCGGACAGGAAGTGTCGAAAGCTAGCGTGACACGCAAGTTCGGAATCTTCCTCCTAACGACTTCCCACGTTTCTGATGTTATGTCTTTTCCAAATTTTTCCTCTCGTCTACAGTCGATAGAGAGGTGACTGAGGGGAGCCCGGTTCTCTTCAGTGAGAGATAACAATATTTCTTCCGTGACGCTGGTATGATGAAGCGCGAGGGACTTTATCTTCCGACACCTCTTAAGAACATTCTCTATACAACCGGAAGTGACTTTGCAAACAAGAGCCGCATTTTGAATATTCAGTGACTCTAAGTCGCGATTATTTTCCACCAAGCAGTTAATTAAATTGTCGCTGTAGGCGATCGGAAGTTTGCTTAGATCCACGGACTTCAAAGTCGAGAGCACTTTGACATCCTCGCTGGGTTTGTCGAACAAAACTCGTAAACACTCGATGAATTCTTGTCCTGCGTAGAACAAAGGATTCTCTCCCAGAAACTTGACAGTAAACCTTTCGAGCCTTCGCTCTTTCATGCCGCTTAACATAAGGATAAGTGTACAAGCACTTTCTCTGTTGATTTTATCCTCTTGCTTACAATGAATCTCCACGGTTCTTAGATAATGACCATGGTTCTCCAGGCATTTTGTATACTTGAACTCCTTTAAATCAAAGAATTTGAAATGGAACGTATGCCATAACACCGGGGAACCGAAACATTCTCGCCACTG
Source organism: Stylophora pistillata (assembly GCF_964205215.1). NCBI lineage: Eukaryota > Metazoa > Cnidaria > Anthozoa > Scleractinia > Pocilloporidae > Stylophora > Stylophora pistillata. Next base: position 11,181,249 of record NC_142522.1, on the reverse strand, counting down.
TTTACACGCGAGCGAAGCGGTTAACCTGTCGGAAAGTCCCAGAAAAGACAAGATCCCTACTACTATGTGATCGGGAAGATTTTCCCATTTCTTCTCATCCATCGATCAAACTCGGGCGACAAACAGCTGAATCGCCTGATGTATGCGGCGTTGTTGTTTGAACAAATATCGAAATTTGCAGAGGGTTATAAATATTCAAGTCGCTGTGACCTCCACAGGAAACCCAGTAAGTAGGACATATGTTAAATATTCCTTCATCACGACGAAAGTACAAACAAAGGCAAATATCAAGTACAACACACCAAAATGTAACCATAAAAATTTAAATTTTTAATATTTCATTTATGTAGCTTAGAGTCCCAACTAGCCGACAGATCTGTGACGAGCAACCAGACAAGCGAACTGAAGTAGGGTGACCTCAGTGACAAGATTCAGTCCCCAGAAGGTCGCATCTCTTAAAATCCAAGTAACTAGGACAACCTTGGGATATATAAATCTAAAGAATAATAGAGCCCGTCTTTACTCATCAGCCAGTATTCTGTTTCGATACAATGCAATTTCATTTCTTAAATATCAAAACTTTTTATAAACATTTTGATCTTGAAATAAACAACAACAAGAAATCCCCAGCTTTTTTAGGACCGTTAGCAACCGCGAGAAGCTAGAAGCAAGCCCCTACAAGTCTTCTGACGCGTTATCCATCGTTTGCCCGAGTTTTCGATCAACTTCGTTCCCACGGAGTTTCTCTTGGAATCATGGGGGCTGGCCTGACCCTAAACAGATCACTTTGTAGATCACATTGCGAAAACCTTTGCATGAAAATAAAATTAACGAGACGCAGGATTTTCCCTTTTTGTCGGTTTAAGGCGAATTCCCACAGCATGACTAAGTGTGAAGTTTCGCTTCCATGTATTGTTTGTGCTAAATGCTTTCTCTGAGTCTGGATACTTTCGCATCTTCCATGAAAAAAATATGAAATATGAAAGTGATAACTCTACGAAGCCAATATCTTCCAAGTATTTTGTACACTTCTCTATTAAGGGTGCAATAACCACGATTTGTTGAGTTTCTCACTAAATCAGTGCATTGACACATTTCCAGTCTGAAAATATTAATATAAAAACCTGTATGAAGTTTACGATACATTTTCCCGATACGATGATACAAAATCATTGAACAACCCAATGGAAAAATGACTTTTTTCTGCGTTTGTTTCTTAATTAGAAACGAAAGAGTGTCCTAAAGTTTCAGTGACAAAACCAGTCAAAAGTGTGCGGATCAACTCTTCGCTTTTGGCTCTCATACCCATTTAAAACTCTCTAACTAATCCTTTATAAAGAAACGTCCTTATCGAGCTCCAATACTAAGTAAGATTGATGCCGCAGCGCATCTTTTTCCACTTGTCCATTAAGCTTGTCGACGAGATTTTGCAAAAGGATCTTTTTGCGCTGAAGTTTCTCTTGAGAACGCGACGCTGCCTTGAGCTTTCCCTCTAGATTCAGGTTTTGCTGTGTAAGATCGTTGTTTTCACCATATAATCTGTGTATTATTTTCTCGCAAGTTTTCAACTGATTATCTGCAGTTTCCATCTGCGGAATAACAATTTAAAAAAATTTATGTGAACACATTTTAAAGTGTCAATGACTATGACGACTTTGACGATAAGACGTACTCATTACAACGATCACGATCACGATCACAATAAGGATCACGACACGATCAGAGTTATAATCGATAATCGGTTATTCTTCTTTTTCTTGTGATAGAGATCTTGATTAGATTTTTGGTTGTCTATGATGTGTAAATGATCTTACCTGTGCTTTCAATTGGATTGCGTAATCCTGAGCTATAGTGCCATCGATTTTAGAAGAATATCTTTCTTTATCCAGCTTCACCGAGACAGGGGTCACAAATTCTTTAGTGTTTTTGTGATCAAACTCCGCCTGTGGAAAAAGGTACCACAAAGGCATAAAAAAAAACAACAACAACAACACATGAAAATGAAATAAATTCCTGGTCTGCGTGACATACATCCCTTTGAAACGCGTGACATTTGAAGGTGATCTTGGTACCAGGATAACTCTGCCTTCTAAAATCCGGAACCTTTTGAAGGTGAGTGTCCTGCCTTTGCCGCAACAAGGCGGCCGAAGCAGACCTCGCATGGAAGGATTTTTTTAATCTTCGTGGCAAAGGACAGTCCATTCGTTTATTCTGAGACAGAATTTCTCTCAAACTCTCAAGTTTTCTGATGTTTGAGAAAGAGAATGTGAAAGGAGGCTGAATTGAATGCAAGAAGGAAGAGGATATTTCGCACAATGACAAGGAAAATTCTTCTGAAGTTAGTGTGTTGACTACAAATATTCTTGGTCCATTTTATTAGTTTGATTGAATGATTTACGTTCAGAAATCTCTTCCGCGAGCTATCTACTTTCTTTATTTAAATGGTAAGCTTTTCTTTGATACGCATAAGAATCACGACAAATTGTTTTACACAATAATAAGTAAGCTCTTCAGATCATGCTTCATTTGTACTGCTGCTGACGCTCAGCACAATTTCCAAGCATGAAGCATCCAGAGATGTCGCTAGCGACTGCTCAGTTCTCTAAGTGATGTAAGCTTATCTAGTTTCCTCGGCATTTTCCCAGCTTTTCCCCTTTAGTTACTTTTCAAAGCAGTCATTTCACAAGCTTGTGATCTTATCCAGATCTTATCACAATGACCTAATGGGGTGCTTGGGTGTTTCTGTGATGAGGAGGTATAAGAAAACTCCTCCCCCCCACAAAAAAACAACTCTTAAAGCTTTCATTGAGCTTTTAAAGTATCCCTTCAATGTAAATTAACAAAAAAAATACTTTCTAACCCTGAAAGCTTTGATAAATCATGAACCCAAATGAACCATAACCTGAAAGTGTGTGCTGAATTTTTGGTACCTTTTCTTTTAGGTTTGAAATTTGCCTTTCAATTTCTTCCATAATTTCCTTGCTGCTATGTTCACCAGTCATGAGGAAATAAGAGAGCCTCTGATAAAACACTTGGAGGGTGTCATCCTGTCTGTCACCTTGGAAACCATGAAATGACTGGCTCTGTGGCAAGATGGAAATTTTAAGGTGAATGTTAGTATATGTATTCTTAAAATTATTCCCAATAAGTTATACCTGATGTTAGATGGTTTGTGAAAAACAGAGCTGATTCCTAGCAGAATGTGGATGTCACAGGTAACCAACTTTTTTGCTTAGGCAACTTGCCTAATTTTTCTCTTATGAGAGCTTCTAAGAGCTGGGCACTCCAAACTTTTGGGCATTAGCCCTCAGGCACTAAGGATTTCTCGAGTAAGACAGCATTAAAGTAACAAATTTTCATACTTTGATCATGAAACCCACAGTTAAAATTTGCAAGAAGTGGGGAATATTGACTATTGTGTCATAGAGAAGTATATTTTAATTCAAGATCTATTAGGCTATTTTTGCATCAATTTAAGGACTACAAATACTTTCCAATTCACAATCCTTGAAAATAAGATTAAACTCATTTCCATGATGGAAGATAACTTGTATACAGTAGACTTGATAATTTTCCATTCCGTATTTCACCTCAAGCTCTATTGGAGACTACATGGATATTTTTGTATCATTTAATGGACTTCAAATACTCTCCCATTTTCAATCCAGAATTATGTGAATGTCTTCACTTCTGTTCACTTCGAAAATTTTTAATAACAGAACTTAGAACTTGGCATTCCATAAAAACAGTACCCACAACAGGTGTACATGTAATTTAACAAAATAAATGTCTTCCCATAGAATTTGAACAAGAGAAAATATACTGAATTCTGTTAAATGTGATAATTAGTAATCAACTAATTGTACCTTTTCACTTAAAGTGCTTATTTCCCGTCGGTGGGCTATTTCCTGAAGCTCCACTTTTTGTTTCATGTTTTCAAGCTGCCACTCTAGTAGACCCACTTTCTGTTCTAATTCAAGCTTTTGCTGTTGTAGTTGTCGAATTTGATCCTGGTATTCTTGAATTAAAGTATCTTTCTCATCCTAAACATTTAAAGGGAGGAATTATTAATTTATTCAGAAGTTTTCTTAGGGTCAGACTTGAGGATCTATCTAATTAACAGCAGCTTTTTTAGGCTTCTATATTAATTAAGAGCAAATTTTGCCTAAGTGAATAATAACTTGTTTTCATTTAACAAGACTTGTGAAAGACTTCTGCTCCTGCAAAAGATGACAATTGAGTGCTGAACTTGTTGGCAACTGCTTGGTTGATTCTCAGATGTTTAAAATTGAATTTAAAATTCTCAGAATTTATATCTTGAAACTACTTAGGATATTTAAGTGCAGTAATTGTTTAAGTGTATTATCAGGGTAAGATTTTGTCGTGTGAGCTTTGTCACCACCAGTCAAGACCGTGTGAATTTATAATCCCTTGAAACAAAATAGGTATTTGCAAATGAGACATGCACTAATTCCTGGTCAAATTTAGAATGTAGAGTGTCAAGGATAGAGCGTGGAGAAAAACCTTACAGCAAAGATGAGGACCAATAACATACCTAACTCACGGCTTAATAACCTAGCCCACAGTTAAACAAACTTAACCCAAAGTAGACGCCTTCAGCTGTCATGCAGGGTCGATCCTTATGCCCATACATGTGTTAGTATATATGGCTCAGTCTGTTACCTCGGTCGTAGATCTTGTGGTGTTACGACACAGATCAGTGTCAACTTCAACAGTATGTACGTTTGTCAGCTTTACATCCAAATCAGCTGTAGCGTATCCTCGATGCACTGTTTCCAGAACAGTTCGTCTGTTCTCCAGACTTGTCACTTCTGCCTGCAGTCTCGTCAGCTGTATTCTCATATCATAGAGTTGGCTTTCTAACTCGTTCCTCTCCCGTCTCAAGGAGACCACGGTGTTGTCTTCCTTGATGGAGTCTTCGTGGAGTGTAGAACTGTTTGGATTTGTCGACAGAGTCTCCGATGGAAGACCACGTTGTGGGTGATTGATGTGGAAATATGAATTATTGATGGAAGTACTGGAATTATTAGAGGTCATCTGATAACTATCTGATGATGAGAATTGAGTTCTTTGATGTGATACCTGCTGTTGCGAAGTATGATAGTTTTGTGAATTTTCAACCTCACTTTTGACGTCGTGGTCCGTAGAAAATCTATGATTATCCGGTTGGCGATCGCTTGTGATAGCCACCTCTACTTCTGTTCGATCTGGTGCGTTTCTCAGTTCTTGTCTCTCGCATCTCGAATACAGCCCATCCATTTCAAGACCCTGTTTTTTGATTTCCAAATCGTAAATGTACATCTCCATGTCTGATTTCTGCTGTCGAAGCTTCAGTAAGTCGTCTTCTTCGTTGGTTTTGAGAGTTTGGATCTTTGAAATTTCTGACCGCAGATCTTGTTTTTGTTTTAGCCAGTCTTTTAGTTCTTCCTGAAAATAATGAAATTCGATATTCTTATCATCCTCGCCTTAAGCCAAAACTTAACTTTTAGAAAAAAACACAGTTTGGGTTTCCTGAGCCGTTGACACATATTTCAAAGAATCGCAAGGGGCCGAGTGTCTAGGGCCAAATATTGGAAAATTTACAGAGGGGTGTGGCTTGCTTATGCTTACTCGCAAAGAGTGGACGTTTGGTGTCCATTAGCACAACGGAGAATGAACTCTTTTAGATTGGCCATATCTGACAAATCAAAAGCATCCAAAAAATTGGATCATGAGTCCATGATAATTTGTGAAATATCGCTGAATTCCCGTTCCACTCCATACAAATTGAAATTTAAACTATGAGAAAGGTTAACAAGAAAGACAAGCTCCCTTTATTTTTCTCACCTGTGTAGTGAGAACGTCATTAGCCTTTGATCCCAAATACCCTTCTTTAGTATACGTTCCATGCTTTGGCCCGTGCTCTTGATCTTGTGCGTTAGGTTCCGTCCTCAACACGGACAACTGAAACTCAATTTCGGACTTTTCTCTGCGAAGCTGTTGCGTCTCTCTTTCCTCTTGATCTCTTGTCGCTTTAATCTTTACTATCTCTGATTGCAAATCTTTTTTTCGCCTCACCAAAGTTTCTAGATTAGTAGTTATGTCCTGGACATTTGTCTGCAGTCCATTTGTTGCAATGGTCTTTCTTCTCCATGCATCGTCGCCTACTGAAATATTCGTCTCAAGTTGCTGTTGCTGGCTTTGTAAAGTAAATACATCTCTCTCCAATTCAGCTTTTTCCCTGCGTAGTCTATCAACCTCGCTCTCATTCTTGTCTCGTTCATCTTTCATCACGGAGCATTCAGCTCTCAGCCGTGTGATTTGGCTTTCTAGTGCTGTGACTTGTAGCTCCAGATCCTTCTTCTCTTTTCGTAAATTATTGACGTCATTCTCCCCTTGCCTTGCAGCCTCCTGAACCACAATGATGCCAGCTTCCACTTCGGCCTTATTTCTTTTCGATAGAGTTATTTCTTTCTCTAGCTCCTTGCGAATCTTAGTTAGCTCTGAAACTTCTTTCTCGTCAGTGCGTAGGGCTTCTTTAGAGAAGTAAAGATTATTTGTGACTGTTTCTGATTGAAGCTGCACGAGTTGCATTTTCAAGTCATCCCTCTCTTGTTGCAGGTCAGTAATCTTTTGATCTATGTTGTTGCCTTCCTGAGCTCTATCAGTCTTGGATCGAGGGATTCCAGAAGGCACTTTTCTCCTCCCATCTACTTCTCGTTTGTCTTTCTTAATAACGTCAATCGTTTTTTGAATGTTTTGTCTCTCGTGGTTCAATGCTTTGATTTCCAGCTCCATCTTTGCCTTGTCATCCTTTAACTCGTTCAGTCTCCCTTCCAAACTTGACGCCTCTATCTGATACTGGGAAACCTCACTTTCTAGTTTATCTTGTTCTTTCTTTAAGGAGGATATCATCCTCTCTAAGTCGTCTTTTTGTCTGTGTAACACCCAACTGTTCTCTTTGGTATCTTCCTGTAAAGAGCTTTCGTTAGGCTGATGCAGTACACTTCTTCGGTACTCCAGCTTTACTTTTAAATCCTTCTCAAGGTCAGACTTTTCCTGGCTTAATCTTCCAATGGCGCTCTCTAAGTCATTTTGTTGCCTTAGCAAGTCCGACACTTTCTTTTGCAATTTACCAGCGTCTCCATTAAGATCAGAACCACGGTCATCATTATTTGAGTTAAAGCTGTCATGCGACTGAAACGAAATCTCTCTCGTAGCGCTCGGCATTATTTTATCTTGCGTAACGTGATCGCGATCGCGGTGCACGGTACGGGATTTCTCTTGTTCATCGCTGAACTGTCTGTGAACCTCAATCTCCATCGTCGAGTTATTTCGTTTTAGGATAGAGATCTCATGTTCAAGTTCTGCCTTTTCTCTTTTTATCATGGACATGGTGTCTTCGACCTCCCCTTGCTTTCTCTTTAGATTGGTTAAAAGGTCTTCAAGATCTGCTTTGTCTCTTTTCAGTGATGCCAGTTGATTATCAGATTCAGCTTTGTCTCGTTTCAAAGCAGAGATTTCATCTTCAACATCCAACTTTTTGCGCCTCAGTGTTGCAATTTCATCCTCTAGTTCTTCATTTTTGCGCTGTATGGACGACAGTCGACTCTCAAGATCATACTTGTCTCTCTGCAATGAGCTTACCTCGCCTTCCTTTCTTCTCAAACTTTCCTCTAAAGAAGCTTTTCCACTTTCATTGCTTCCGAATTTCGCGTCAAACAGCTCGGTCGAGTTAGGCAATCGCCGCTTTAAACTGGCTATCTCGTCTTGCAGGTCATTCGTTTCACGTCTCATGGCCGACAGACTTAATTCGTGTTTCTGATTCTCGTACTTAACAGCAGCCAGTTCATTGTCCTTTTCACGGATTATTTCCTTCAGTTTAGCGCTACCGGCGTCCCAGCCCTCTGCGTTCGAAATCCGTCCATCGTTCATATCCGTCAAACGCACCTCCTTGCTTCTCAGATTTTCTTCAAGCCTTGCCCGGTCTCGTATCAACATATCTCGTTCCTGGGTCAGTGCTGACATCTGCTGCTCAAGATGATCGCAATTAGCTTTAAGTAACATTGCACTTCTTTCGTTCTGCTGGAAGATATCGCCCTGAGACGACTTTTCCAGCATCAACTTCTGTGATAATTCATTTTCAATTCGAATACGCACCTCCTCCGTTTCGATATTAATCTTTCGTCGCATATCTTCCCTCTCCATCTCCAACTGCCTTCGAAGTTCTTCTCGCCTCTCGGCGTATGTGATTTCCATCTGCGCATTCTCTTGCTTTAGAAGCGTGATTTCCTCGCTCATTTCTTGAATCGTTTCTTCTAATCCCCCCTTTTCTCTGACAAGTCCAAGCTGGTATCTCTCTTCAAGTTTCAGTTTCAAGGCTCGTTTTTCTTCCGAGTACCTCTGCTCTATTTCCGATATTTCCTCTTCGAACCTTTCTTCAAGCTTTCGTCGTTCTTCTTTACCCTTCTTCTCCATATCTTTTCTTTCTTTCTCCATGAATTCCAAGTCTTCCTTCAGCTTAACGTTGATGTTTTTGAGAAGTGAAGTTTCATTTTCAAGACGCATCATAAACTCTGCCTCGAAATTAGCCTTTAAGGAGCTTCTCTGCTCTAGAAAAGCTTGCTCCATTTCTTTGATCTCTCTCTCGAACTTGGTCATAATTATTTCTTTTTCTTGACTCAAATTATCGTTCAGCTCCTTTAGCTGTAACGTTAACTTCGAAATATCGGTCTGTAGGTCGGAAATGTTTTCTTCGTACTTCTCTCTTTGTTTCTCTAGGTCACTACAATGCTTTTCGTCCATTTTTCGTCGCGTATCTTGAAGCATCTGCAAGTACTTTTTCTCGATTTCGTTTTTATCCCTTTCCGAATTCATTTCCCATTTCTCCTTCTCGTGTCGGAGGTAGTTTTCAGCTTCTCTCTTTTGCCAATGCAACTCAGAAACAGTTGTCTTCATCTCGGCTATAGTTGCCTCGTATTTCATTTTTTCCTGTTGCAACTGACGTTGATACTCTTCCTCCAGTTTTCGCTTAAGCTCACGTTTTTCTAATTGGAAGTTCCTCTCAATTGACTCCCTTTCCCTCTCATATTTATCCTCCAAGTCTAACTCTGGATGTATCTGGCTGGTCAAAGGACCGTTATTTATTCGTAGATATACCTCCGCGATTTCGCGTATTAAATTGGAATCCACTTCATAAATATCATGGCCCCCACTAGACACAGGTTGAAAGCTTCCCAACCGCTGTGCGCCTGCTAAACTCTCCGCGCCGGAAAACAAACGAATTTGACCGGTGTCGTGAGAAACTGTATCCGAGGCGGCGAAAGCGACACCGTTCGCTACGGATTCTGTTATTCTTGAAGCCTCCATCATTTGGTCCTTGTCCATTTCCAGCTGATGCAGAAGTTGTCTTCTTTCCAGATCAAAACTGTTTTTCATCCGACGTATTTCCTCCTCATGGCTCTGGGCCAAAATGTCTTTCTCAATGATAAATCCTCTCACTATGTCCTCTATTTCGTGTCGATAATTCTCTTGCGTGTGTGTTTCATGGCTATCAGTTGTCGTTTCTAGTTGAACTTCCGGATTTTCTACACTCTGATGTGAACTCTCCATCGTGTTCGTCTTTACCCCATAGCTTCTACGCAAAAATGAGAAAATAGATTTTAAATATTCAGTGGCATCTTCGTACCACAGCCACGATGAATGTGTAGTGTTCCATGCAAAGTTTCAATCAGAGCAGCAAAATACAATTAGGTCAACTGTGCAAACTCTAAAATACCATATATGGGAGAATACTTTTTAAGGCTGTTTTATCCTCGCATAATATCCATATGCTTGCACCGCTCTTTACCTATGTAAATTTTTTTTCGCATTTTGGCGTTTGTATATCATTGTTAAGAGGCTATTCGGTCACTATGGAAACATTAACCTGTAATTATAATCATCCTTTTGATACTGAACCGAATTGGAAAAGATTTCCGTAACTTATGTTAATGCGCGCTCTAAAGGAGTTACCGTGAAACAATATTGCAACACACGTATTTATGATAAGTCATTTTCTTGATACAATGATTCTTTTTATTCCCCACGCCACTGACTAGAAATGTGTTTTTCGTTTGATTGCCTTTAATTTCACATCGTTGCGCTAAAATTTAAACTTTTAATCAATTTCCTCGCGATTTTTGGAAATTATGCGAAGTCTCACTCACCTAGATTATTTAAAACGATTTGGTATTCATCATTTTTGCCGTGCAGCCGAAGGTTTAGTAAAATTTGAATAATTATTATTTTCAATTATCTAAAATGATATGACGATTAAACAGCGTATAAATCAAAACGTGCTTCTATAAACAAAGGAGCACTGACAACAGGACTGAGATCTGAGTTTGTTATTCTCCAGTGGATATTAAAATTTACAAGGATGAAGAAGAAAAGAATTGGTCATGTCCCAATTTGAAATGGTGACTGTAAGTAGTTTTCCTTATAAAATGCCATGCTTTTTTATGGTAGGTGGACACCAGCGTCAGAGGCAAATCACAGTACGACACTTACGGAGCCTTAGTGATATTTGAACAGATTCTTTAAAAAATGTGTGTGATCGAAATCATTTAATAAGAGTTTGGAAAATATTTAAATTTTAATTGGTCAGTTTTATTGGATAAATGAATAGACATTGTGATTTTCAACCCAGGAAGATATTTTCCTTGCAGCGGTTGACAGAAATCTGCTGTTTCAAAATAACAGTTCAAAGGCATCGATCGGCAAATACACAAATTAAACCAAAAGTGTTGAAAAATGACACAAATTCTAAGAGATTCAGCTTTGCAAACACAGAGTGGCCCGACCGACCTCGCTTTCATGCGAACCTGTTACCAGGCTTCCCAAGCAAATTTTCATTATGCATAGCGTGTATATAGCATGTACGCCTGTAGTGTTTTGAATGGTTTTTCAGACAATTCATGGCTATAGTATCTAAGAGAGATTGTAATAAGAGAGGGGAGGGTGAAGGTTATAATATTGCCCTAGCGAAAGGAACCCTTATTAATTATTGACGCGCAAGTCTTGCCATCACATCCGTTTACAGAGAGAGCGATGGATTATCTCCTTACTTTACTCCTAATTTTTAGTTACAGCAACCCTAAGAAAATCATGAACTTTGTAAAAGAAATATAAATTTACTCCTAATAATACTTATTTAAAATAATAGTCTTAGAGCCATAAACAAGTTTACCGAAAAGGTAAGATCATACCGAGCTGAGTACAAGATGTCACTAGACTACTCTTGTTTATCAGTTACATAGAAACGTTAAGCAAACGAACTTGATACAGTAAAATTGTTTTAGTTGATTGGCTGGAATAAGATGGTATCTATCTCATTCACAACATTTGCTCTGGCTGTTTAACCACTAAAATGTGCCTTTTCAGATGAACGACATCAAAACTTAGTACTCATGGTAATATGTTGTGATATGGATGGCGAAAAGCTTTTGTGAAAGCCCGACCTGGTTAAATTTATTTTTCCGTCTCAGTAGTGTTTATATCGTTTATTTTCCAGTCATTCTCTCGAATGATTTATCTGTGTTGTGTCGCTAATGGTTCGCCAGTGCGGTTTAGTTGGTGTCAAACAAAGTAAACCATGCATTGGCGTCGCAGTCGACCACAGCGTCTGTTTATTATTTGGGACCATTCTGCTCTTCAATAAAGAGTAGGAATCATTCTCCAATCGGGAAAATTAAACATTTTCGTTCTGTTGTTATTTACCAGAGTAAGGATATTGATTCGGTCAGAGAAGAGAATTTTGTATTGTGAGATTTATCTGTATTCCTGTAACAAATGCACTATTAAAGGAATTTTACAGTTTCTTTAGCCGTTTCATGTCTGCACTACTTTCGTGGAAAAGCGCAACTTTGTTTTACATGAGCTTTTAACGGAAACAAATGAATGTTTCACTCAAGTGTGTGTCTGTCTTGTGTTGCTAGGTTCATCATTTAGATGATGTGTATGCGTCCAACAAGACAGAAATGTGAATTTTTTTCAGTGGTAGATAGCCAGCTTCCCTTCCCACAGAAAGGTGAGAATGGGAACTTATTGATTGTGCAGAAACGCTTTCAAAAGCGGTAATGATGGGTGAAGAAAAATCGTTAGGTAGCTACAATAGAATGCCAAAATGAATGTTATCATCCTTTACTTACTTGTCTCGCTGCAACTCCAACTCGTTTTGTTAATAACAATTCTTTCGCAGCAATTTAAAACAGTAAACCATTTAAAAATGCAAACCGAAAGACACATTCTTTTTTATTTTGTATTCGATATTTCCCTTATTGACCTATAAGTTGGGAAATATCTGTTGAATAGCAGGTGGCAAGCTGCAGACCAATGTTATTGGCCCGCTCAAAACCCCAAATATTCCATGAATATTTCTGATCAGCGTCATCGAGCAGAAACGCTTTGGATCGGGTTGTTACTATTGAAATACACAAAGCTCAGAAAGATGTGTGACAAAACTTATCAGTAATAATTTGTGACAAAGTTAATATAATTGCATGCATGCTATTCGCGCAAAAACGATTCCACCTTAAAACGCTTTAAAATTTTGTCTAGGGCCATAACGAATGGAAAGAATACTTAGCTATTTGACTCTAGTCGCAATTAGTGCTTCTACAAGATTACTTGGTAGATAAGCCGAGATTAAGTGTATTCATAAATGATTTTCTCTGCCAAAATGTGCGTTTTGCTTGCAGAAAGCTGTCTAGGTTTTCGTTTGTGTGCTTAACAGCAATTATTGAGGGATTAATGTTTGCAGCGTTGCTAACATCGGCCAAATCTAGCTCAACACGAAATAAAGGCACACATTCCTTTTTAAGATTCCGATTGTACCTTAGAAATTCAATCGCAATTGCTCCTAGTTTATTTTGTAAATATGCTTGAATTAGTAAATGATGGCACCTACTAAGGTATATAAAGAAAGAGAATGATAGCACAAAGGGGAGAGTAATTGTATTTATCTTTGGTAGGACTCCCTAAGTAATGGATGTAAAATCTACCGTTAGGGTTTAACTTATTCAATGTTCCAATTCTTTCTTTACGATTATCAGGTTTCTTACCTCTCCTTACACAAGTGCGCCCCCTTTGATTCAATTGCCATCTCTTTTAAATCACATTTATTTGATAGCCAAAAACACGGATGACGAGGGTAAAATAGAAATCATCGAGTGGGGAATCAAACAGGTTACATCATATTTACGAAATGTAATCCTAAATTTGTTAGCTTTTGAAATGATCTTGAACAGAAATGTGGAGAAAAATAATAACGCCATGCTTAAAAGGCATAAACTAAGATGCACAAACTGATCTTTCACTGAGCGTCCAGCTCATCGTATCATGCTTCCACAATATGTAAGAGAAGTGCAGGAAAAACGGGAACTCACATGATGAAAACAGCAAATAACTAGATCAGCAAGAATTTATTCCTCCTTGAGACAAAATACACTGTATTAACTCGCCCTAAGATATACTTCTCTTACAATTCTTAGTTTACTACAAAATGATCATCTTATATAATGGTTCTATTCATACCAAACGATTCCGAAAGAATCTTTTAAAACAGCTTCTGAATATTGTGCAGAGCATTGTACGTGTAGATGCATTCGTATGCAGTAACACGTCTGCGTGGATCTCCTACATTGTGTCCTTGGATCAGGCAATCCATGTCTTTTTTTGTTATGATTTTTTAGGTTTTTTTTTTTAGGTATTTTTATTTTCCTTCATCACTTAAAATTGACTACTTGCTGCTACCAATACTTTTTCGTCTAGGAAAAGAAAACTTATTACGAATACCTGTCTATAGAAAAAGGTTTCAGTTTGTACAGCTTCTAAAAGTTTAAACCTATGAGATTGTCTCCAATGTTGACCAGTGTAATACCTAAAGGCAGGCTTAAAAAAATGAACATAATGTTCCCTTTGTAGCGTTCCTCATTCATTTCTGTTTGTGTCTATTAAGGAATTTTGTCCAAACAAGCAATTCATAACCTTTTACCAATGGGGTATAGAGGCCAACAAATAATCACTCAAGTACTGTCAAGTACGTTACACTTTTCTACAGTTCCCCAGTCGAAGACAACAGGTCATTATGTTGTTGACTCCGTAAATCCTCACTGTGCTGCATTCTGGAGGTATTTCTATCGGTGTGGTAAAATTCTCTTTCTCGCAGATCACGTGAACGTCTCTCAAAGTGAGCTGATCGCTGAAGAAATAACAGCAACATACAATTATTATCAGGTTGTGAAACGTGGGATATCATGTTTTATGGCATTGTAATGAAGTATGGCAAGAACAATGCACTTACTCTTTGTGACCCCCCAGGTTGTATCGTTGCAATAAAGCTCATCCTTGTCCGCCATTCGTTCCTTTCTTTTTCGAACTGTTCTTCCATCTCTTCTCTTTCCCTTTCAAATTCTGCTTTGACTTTACTTTTTTCTTGGCGAGCTTTGGTCTTCATTTGGGAAAGATCAATATGGAGCTTTTCGATCTCCTCTTCCATTTCTCTCATTCTGCCTTCGTGATGTTCTTTTTCTCTTCGTATCTGCTCTTGATATTCATTGTCCAGCTTCGCTAAGACTTGTGCATTATTTTCCGGTGATAGCGGGACACTGACGTTTGCGCGACTATCTCTGTTAGACATTTGACTTTGTAGTTGTTTCCTGTGCTCTTGCAGCCGTGCTATCTCCTGGCGAAGACCTTGTAGCGTGCTTTCAATGTTTTCCTTTTCCTTTTGGAGTTTACGCCTATAATCCTCTTCTAGAGCGGCCTCCATGTCCTTCTTAGCTTCTGCAAGAGAGTTAGCCTCAGATGTAGCGTTTGCCAGTCGTTTCTCAAGCTCTGCCTTTTCCGCTTTAAACTTCAGTTTCATTTGTTTCAGCCTTGCTTCAAAATCTCCTCGTTGTTCTTCTCTTGAAAGTTCAGATTTTGCATTTTCACTCCTCAGTTTTTCTATCCATTCCTCTTCGATTTGATTGATTGTCTCAAGTTTACACTTTTCCCATATCTGCCTCATCTCTCTCTTTTCATTTTCAAAAGCTTCCTCCATTTCTGCTTTGTCTTTCTTCTGTTTCTTTTTCAGATCCTTCTTTTCCTGTTTCGCTTTTTCAAGCTCTTTAGTCAATGCCTGTATCGTGGCCTCCAATACGTTCTTTTCTCTTTCGAATCTTCTCTTCATTTCATTCCTTTCATTCTGCATTTCTTTTACCCTAGTTTTCATCTGTGCAAGTGCCGTGTTGTATTTTTCTTCCGTTTTCTTTGCGATTTCTTTCTGCTCTTGTACTTTCTGAGAGACGAGATCCTGAATTTTGTTCTCGAGACTTGTGCTCCTAGAAGACAGATTATTCGAAAAATCTTGTTTCATTTTCTCTTCTAGGTCTTTTTTCTCCTTTTTAAATCTGTGAGCAAGTTCTGCCTCCTCTTTGTCATGTTTTCGTCGGATAGCGTCCATGAGGTCTTCATAATACTTCTTGTTTTCTTCCATTCTTCTTTTGAAATCCTCTTTCAGTACCTCCTCAAGCTTCTGTTTTTCCTCCCGGTGTCCATTTTCTAAAGCAGTTTTTTGTTTTTCGTACTGCTTATGAATTTGAGCTAGTTTTTGCTCAAGTTTCTGGTTCTCGTTTTGAAGATATCTTATCTTGTCATTTGCCTCGCCAATGTCACTGGTGACATCATTTTCTTCCTCACCATCACCTTTCTGTGGTTGGTGGTTATAGGAGAAGTCTACTTGTGGATCTTGATAACTACTAAGGCCGTCTAGTGGTGATCTTGCATTTCTTTCAATTTCTGTAATTCGTTGTTCCAACTTGGCTTTTTCTTTCTCGAATCGAGACTTCATGGCCTCTTTTTGGCACTGAAACTCATCTGCCAATTTCCTTCTTTCGTCTTCATTCTTCTGAAGGTCATCTTCGTATCTGGACACAGCATTTCGGAGCATCTGTTCCCATTCCTCAGTTACTTTACGAACAGCCCCAGCGTTGTTGTTCAATTCATCCTGCAGTTGTCGGTACCTTTCTCGTTCGTTAGCCAGCTCCAAATTATGCCTTTCGACGAGTTCCTTCGTGTCGTTTACATATTTCTCCTCTGCTGCCCTTTTTGCATCTTTAAGAGTCCTTATATCGCATTGGAGATCTTCTATTTCACTGTCCAGTTTCTTGCCTCTTGCCTTTTGTTCTTCCAGACGTCGCTCAGTTTCATCAATCGCATTTTTCTTGTCTTGTTCCAAAGAGGATACTAATTTGGACTTCTCCTCGGCAAATTCTTCCTCCATTGTTTTGATCTTCTTTGTTAGCCGTTCAACTTCGTCGCTGAGAAAGGCATTATTCCCTTCTACTTTGTTCAGCTTTTTGGTACTATCATCGATTTCTTCAAACATATCGTCCAGTTTTTTTTGTATTTCGCTTCGCTTCTTTGTGTGTCGAACAATTTCTTCTCGTAGCTCTTCATTTTTATCCTCGAGTTCTCTCATCTTAGTCACATCTCTACCTACCCGTTCTATTTTTTCCTTCAAATTGATGTTCTCCTCCTCTATCTCTTTATTTCTTTGCTGCATAATGCTGTTGTATTTTGTTACTTCTAAGACTTTCTTCTGCAGTTTGTTGGTGTGACTGCTGTTATCGTCTGCGAGTGTGTCACTATTCCATGACCGCTCTTCGCTTTTAGCGCGACCTTCATTCATGTCTGTAACAATGTTATCCCTCTCTGGCTCATTATACTGCTCTTCTCGTATTGTGCTCTCTAGTAGACCTTCTGGTTCCATGTCACTGATAACACCCTCGAAAATACCTGACTCCGTCGTACTTTCCATTACAGATGCGATCGTTTCTCTTGGTATATCTGCCATTCTTCTTATTAGCTGTTCATTTCTTTTCCTCTCCTCGTCTAGTTCAGCCTTCAGTCGCCGGTTTTCGCTCTCACGTCCTTCCATTATTCTTGCTTTCTCAGTTTCAAGCGATTCTCTTAACATTTCTTTTTCTCTGGCGTGCTTCTCCGAATCTTCAAGCATTTTACTTTTCAGCTGCATTAAGTCCTGAAGTAGAGCTTCAACATTTCGACTGAGCTTGTTTTTTTCCTCCGTTTCTTTATTCAAGCGTTCCTGAAAGTCCTCCAATTTCCTGCGAGTTTTGGCTTCCACCTCCAGTTCTTGTTTTTGTAGTTTTTCCACTCGATTATTCATGTCTTCAATCTCTTTTTCAAAGCTGTTGTTGCGCTTCTTTAGATTGACAATAGCCGACTCAAGTTTTTCTTTCTTGAAAACTTCTTGTTCTAACTTAGTCTCAAGCTTGTTTACTTTCTCTGTACATTTAGTTTTGATGTCCACCATCTTAATGTCATTCTCAGTCAATAGTTTGGCTTTCTCTTTGTTTTTATTTTCAGCCTTTTTCAGGTTGTCCTTCAGGATTTGTATTTCTTCCTCTAAATCAAATTTCATCTCTTCCATCAATCTCTCTTGATCCTTCAGCATCCGTTCTTTCTCCCTCAGTGCTGTTTCTAACTTTAGCTTTTCCTTTTCTAGCCTTAGGTATTCTTCCTTGGGAGCGTATTTGTCCAAATTGTCAACGAGGTCGTTGAATGGATCACTCTTGGGGGCGTCCTGCAGGTGGTCTATTATTTCACTTAATTTCTCATTTTCTTTTGCTAAGATGGCGATATCTAGAGCATAGCCATTTTGCCCGGGAAAGCGGCGATTGTTATGATCATTTAGGGAAGTAACTCCAGCTTCTTTTGTGTTTTCAAATTTCTTTACTCCAACGCTTGGAGTCGTTCCCTTTCCCTGGGTATTTCCTCGTTTAAGCCGTTGGTTTTCCTGTTTTAAGTTCCTTATTTCGTCCTCGAGTTGAGAGGACTTTAAATTGAATTTTTCTTCAAGGAAATCCTTCTCCATTTTGTCCTGCCTATATCTTCGCTCAAAGATAGCTTTTTCTCTCTCAATCTGTCGCATTTTTGCCTGGCTATCCCTCTTCTCTCGTAACATCTCGTTGATCCTTGCGTCGCTTAGGTCTTTGTCCGCCATCCACTTGCTGGTCTGCAATTTATGGTCGGTACCGGTTCCGTACGGGTACGAATGAAAATCATCAAATTCATCTGAAGTTTCGCTGACGGTGTCGGTGAATCCATCGGGGTTATCGTTCCTGAGTTGCATCATGGCCTCTTTCAGGATCCTGTTTTCTTGAAGTACGTTTGACATGTCGCGATCGTCATCGGAAAATATCGATGACAGGTCATCGTCACCATAGAAACTGCCCGAAACTCTATCGTTTGCAAGGAAGTCGTCTTCCAAATTAGATTCGTAAGCGGCCCTTTCCTCTAATTGTCTATCGTGTACCTCATCTCGCGAAAGAGCGCCTTCATTGTTGTGTATTTCAGAATTTAATGAAACATCGTCCATTTCCGACCGTTTCTCTTCATCTTGTTCAACTGCTTCTGGTAGTGATCGGGTTTCCTCGTTGTCAAAATTCTCGTTTCCTTCCTGTAAACCACTTTCTCGGCCGCCTACGTCGTCAAAGTGTTCTGTGTTCTCTTCGCTTCCCTGGCTATCAGTATGTGAAGATATATTCTCCACTTCTTTAGTATTGTTTACCTGGGCGATCGGTTCGAAATTGTTGTCATGTTGTTTCAAATACCTGTCAAGATTATCGGTTTCAATCTCCTCGTCGGCTTTGCTATGGTCTTCATTCTCCTCGTCATCCTCCTGGCCGTCATGGAAGTTTGAATCTTTTGTTTCTAAGGCGCTGTCTTCCACGATTGTGGAGGTTTCAGATTTTTGAGATTCATCCATACTTTTATCCAACTCTCTTTGCATTACCAAGACACATGCATCTTCTTGTTGGTTTTTGTCTGCTTCATAATCATCCTCAGTTTGTAAATAGGTGTTCTGTGGGTCCCTGCCTAAAGCAGAAGGCAAATCATCCTCAAATCCAGGACCCTGGGGTTCAGATTCAAGCTCATTTGACGATTCTGGGTCAGTTGTACCAAATATTTCTTCTTCCACTGATATTCTGTCTGTTTCTTGTCTTGTATATTTATCATCTCCATCGATCTCCGCTGCTGACATTTCATGGTCGAGCGAGCCACCGATGGTAAAACTAGCATCATTTTCTGCAAACACTGTCGCTACATCATCCTCGAAACTTGTTATGGTCTCGTGATCTCCGCCTCTGGTTTTTTCTAATTGTGCGCTATCTGTTTTCTGCTCTCCCTCTTCAGGTTCATTCTCATTTTCTAATTCATTAGGTTTCTTGAGAACGGATTCGTTTTCTTCTGACAACGCTTCGTTAACTTCCTTACCTGAGCTTGCATCATCTCCATCGCCCTCTGCAATTTTGGTTTTTTCTATCGTACCTGAATTAGAAGCTTTATCCTCGTTTTCAATAAATCCTTCTTCGGCTTGTTCATCCATTTAATCGAAGGTAGACGTGTGGGTCAAAATTATACTAATATCCCGAAAATGGAATGCTTAAAATTCGCAGTTTAGTTACCCGTAAGTTTGTGTGGTATATCGGTATATCGCGGAAAAGATACTTCAGTTTCTTTTGTCTCAATGTTATTTGCTTCGCGGCACAGAACCAGTAAATGGTGATAATCTGTGCTTGAGAACTTGCTCAAACTTCTGTTTAGTCCAGAAATTTCGAGCGCTGTTTCCCATATCTTCGATTTGTATACAACCCAAAAATGCCTTTATGTTGATGATGTGCCAAGCTCTTTGAAAAGGATTTCAAATAATTTATTCCTTCGCAATGAAAAGTATTCTTCTACATAATCCGCGAAGTAGTGCCAAACGTGTCATAAAAACTGAGTTCATGGGATATTATTCAGAAATAACAATTTCTTGAATGATAAGTATAAACAATGAAAACAGCCACCAGATGAGTAAACACCTCCTTTGGCAAACGTTTGCATGTCAAATATATCGTTATTCTTCGTAACCAAATCCGAGTGTATTCCACAATGTAGAATTGAGTTAAAAGTATCTAATCTTGAAGTGGTTACCAGTCGAATTCCATTTTGGGCCCATGCAGAAAAAGTATCTTTGCGTCCATCCTTGGACTTTTTTTTTGCGTTTTTACACAGCAAGCCAAATTCTTGAAACCTCAAAACCACAATTTTTCATTTGTATGCATTTGTAATTTGTATGCACCAACCAGTGAAAATGAAACCTGTTGTTTTTTCAGAAAAACTGTATTTCTTTAATTAAGTATTTTTCTAAAGTAAAATATATGCTTGGTGAATTTCCAAGCTGATGCCGCTGAAGCCTTTGCCAGGGCTTCATTCGAACTTTCGAAAGCACTAGCACACACTTTTAGTCACTTTTTGACGAGAAGATTGTTTTTAATGACAAGAAATCATTTCTTATTGCTGGTGGCAAAATCCTCATCGATATCATAATGTGGTACAGATAAGAAAACTGTTTGAGAACATTCCTAGTTACTCAAACCAAAACCCAGTAAAATTTCATGTTGGTTTATTTCTTATGACTGATGTAACTTGTAGTGAAGCTTTCGTAGTTCATCAGTCTAGTGAATCTCAGTACCTCTCTCCTAAAGAAAATCTCTATTGAATTAACGAGGAAAATATTTATTCTTGAGAATGATCACGGCAATAGTCCTAAGGTGGAAAAAACAGAACATTGATATCGTCTTCTTGGTCTTCGTTTCTATCTCCTGCATTCACAGTGGCCGCTCAACACATAAAATACACGCTCTTAGGTAAACTTCTCACAAAAGTTGAAAAAAATCCTCGCGCCGCCATCTCTGTTTTTAATTTTAATCTCGCGCTTGTTTCGCACGTTTCTCTCGCGCGTGACGCAAGAGTTATCTGTTCCCCGCGCGAGGAAACTAATACGAGCCACCTTAAATTTGATCATTATCATTTTCACTCGAGACTGAGATATATTTCTAGCTCTAATAAGAGCAAAGTCACATGCTTTGGACTCTTTGCACTTTTAATTTATTCTTAGGTTGAGTGGGGATTTCTCACTTAATTTTTTTTTTGGAATAAGGGTGATTTAGTTTAATTTTATACACCTTTTCAGAAAAAAAATGAGATAACATAAATTATTTAAATTGTGTTTTTAGCAGAGCCCCATACCCATGGAATATGGTCAACCTTTTTTCGTTTGGTTGTCACGTGACTGACCGAGCGTACGTACATGCCTTCAGATTGCACGGGTAGGGTAGAGGAGACTATCAAAACGAAGGGAGGGGTGTCTCAGGCGAGTCTTGGCAAATGCACATCTTTTATGTTATCATTAATGTTACGAACTTGGGAGCTCCGCTTTTAGGCTTGGCTAAATCTATAATATTATGTTATTACTGCTACAGACACAAAACTTACTTTTGTTTCCGGCTGACTCTGAAACTAAAGGTGTATAACCCAAGCGTCGTTGCTTGTAAACTTGAGCGTGATTGATTAGAGAATTACTCATTTTGAAGTCGACACGGTTTATTGGTCACTATATTTAAATTTAAGGAGGAAACTTTATTCAAGAATCAATCAGAAACCAAAACCTCCTTTCTTGAAAAGTGAAATCCAAGATATCTTGTTCTTGCCATGTCAAAGATTTTTTACCGTGCTATTAAAATAGCTTTCATGTAGTCGAGTGCTAATGCTTATACTGCTTTTCCTCTACGCTTAAAAATGTCAAAATAATACCTAGATGACGTTTCAATAAGAATGGCATCATAGAAATTTCCCTTGTTTCTTACTCTTTCATTAATTTACACCAATACATACTGAATATGCCTCGGACATTTATTTTTATTTACGTAATAAAAACATAGACATTGAATGTGGTGTGCGTGGATCTTGCTTCAAGTAACTTTCTAAGTGATTCTGTAAATTACGCCGTGGAATTGGTAACCGATTTTCACGCAGGTGCACCGGAACAGGCCACTTAAGGATGTGAGTTTTGCAGTCTTCGAAACTTGTCATTCGTCCTGAATTGTGTTGTGTGAAGATAGTATGTTTGAACGCAACGTTTCTATCAGTGGTAACTACGCAAACATTAAAGTAAACGTTATGATAGACCACTTAGCAAGAGTCACTTCTTATGGCGTCCCATCGGGGCCAAAATTAAACATTGCGATTGGACATTGTGCTTTTAGTATTCTTCCTTATTTCACGATTGGACATTCAAGTTTTTATTCCTTATGAAACTTTTTCCGATTCAACATTGTCTTTTTTACAATTAAACTTCCAAGTTTCGAGTATTAAACATTGTACTTCTCGTAATTCCACTTTGTAGTTGTGGCAATGCAGTATTGTTGTACTTATGGTATTGATATATTCAACATGCAGTTCTTCGCGCTATTCAACATTCAACTTTCCATCATCCAACCGCAACCCAGCTATTAACGAAGGAGCGCAGGCTCACTAAGGTCAAGTACCTCATGTAAGCCTCATAACTTCGTACGAGGTTATCTTGTGAGATGAAAAATGAACGATATCTCGTATTTGCTGGACTGTGTTCATAATATCCTAGCTTAAACAATAGTACACAATACTATGTACCTGACACACTTAGTTCATATGACATCATTCTTCTCTTAACTGTTCTGCAACTTACTTTAAGCATAGTTGCAATCTCTTGCAATTTAAAACCTTGTTCAATTAAATATGAGAGCTGTTCTTTGCTTATTACGTACGAGGGTCGTCCACATCTACTATCTTGTTGTACGCAAGCGCTATAACTTCCATAAGAATTCTCAGTTCTTTCGATTTCTACCAGCAAACTATGAGCTCTACCCATGGTTTCTGTTATGAAATCATCGATGTCTAGATTTACCAACATCCTTTGCAAAAAATCTACTTTACCAACAAGAAGCTGAACATTTCCCTGACTGTTATGTACGCCTTGAACATTATTTAAAATGTCTAGGATATTATGAACACAGTCAGGCAAATACGAGATATCGTCCATTTTTCATCTCACAAGATAACCTCGTACGAAGTTATGAGGCTTACATGAGGTACTTGACCTTAGTGAGCCTGCACTCCTTCGTTAATAGCTGGGTTGCGGTTGGATGATGGAAAGTTGAATGTTGAATAGCGCGAAGTACTGCATGTTGAATATATCAATACCATAAGTACAACAATATTGCATTGCCACAACTACAAAGTGGAATTACGAGAAGTACAATGTTTAATACTCGAAACTTGGAAGTATAATTGTAAAAAAGACAATGTTGAATCGGAAAAAGTTTCATAAGGAATAAAAACTTGAATGTCTAATCGTGAAATAAGGAAGAATACTAAAAGTACAATGTCCAATCGCAATGTTGAATTTTGGCCCCGATGGGACGCCATAACTTCTCGCGTGTTCTGTATTCACGCCTGGCTCAGCGTGATCCTAATTAAATTTTTCCATAGTTGACATCCTGATAATCAGGAATTCTTTACACTCTAAACGTAAAAAAAAAGATATAGTTAAAACAGAAAGCAGAAAAAACGTCTAAAAACGGTGCAAGTTTTGATAGCAAGTTGCTGTTAAACGTTGGCCATGAAATTTGCTCCGCAGCGAATGATTAATTTATGATGACGTCTAGTCACCATTTGGTGATAGGTATAGTGATGTATTGCTCTGTGTGTATGAAAAATTGTCTGCATCCCTAACTTAACCACGCCTACAAAAACCATCGAAAAGGCCTTTGAAGTTGAGCAGAAAAGCTTTCCAGAGGGCAACCAAACTGTGGTAAATTCAGTTTGCACTAAAAAGGTTGACCAAAGCATACTCAGCAGGTTTATACGCCTTATTTAACAATTGGTTCATACGTCAACGTGCGTTCATCGAGATATGAGGCACCACAGGTGGCCCAAGCTCTGCCACAGGCTCTTTCACAGTGGATTATTAAAGAGTTTGTTTAGTGGTTTAGTTGGACTTGCTTTTGAGCTCCGTAAATGTAAAGTTGTGTGAAATAATCAAAGAAATAAAGTCTTAACTTCATACTCTTCTCACATACCAAGGTATCCCGGGTAAGAGGATATTTGTGAAAGTCCATTGAAAATAGTGAAGATGGACAGTATCGACGATCTAGTCAAGTCGACGAGTTTACCCGGGGTACCTTAGTATGTGAGAAGAGTTGGTGTTAGAAGACTATGGAGAGGACCCGTTGAGAGAGATTTGACTAGGGTCCAGGTTGACCGCGCATTAACGGTCTCAGCTGCACAACATGTTCCTTCCACGCATTAGAAGAATTTAGAACGGCCGTTAATTTGAAATTCTTGCTGGATTGGTTGCTCGACAAACCAACTTTTCTGGGATTTTTTTCCGTGAACTTAAAGGGAAACTATTTCGCTTTCGTGCTGCCAAGGTTTAATTCGAGGGAATGTATTTAAGTGTTGTTTTCGAGCGATTTTGGCGAGCATGTGTAAACAGAAGTTTCCGACCTTCCCGTATCTTGTGCACGGTGACTCGGTGGCGATTAGCGCGTCAAGCTAAAACTCATCAAAACGTCCACAAATCGCGAGGAGAACAACACAGACTACTCTCTATGAAGGTAAGACTTTATTTCATTGACTATTTCACGCAACTTTACATTTACGGAGTTCAAAAGAAAGTCCAACTAAACCACTATACAAACTCTTTAATAATCCACTGCGAAAGAACCTGTGGCAGAGCTTGGGCCACCTGTGGAAGCACGCGGGAAGTTTGGAGAGCACGAAAGATGCGTAAGAGTTGCTCGAGGCGTAGCCGAGAGAAACTCTAGCTTCTTGAGTTGTACTTGAGAAGTACATGCTACAGTCTCGTGGGTGCTACTTGCTTGCTCTCTAGCAATTTTCCTCTTCGTGTAAGTTTAATCTGGATCAGGATCGACTATCGCGTCTTTTAACCCCGATTTGATATAGTCATCAACCCTGGAGAAAATTTTTCGAATACGAGTGTATTTTACTCAGATATCGAAACCAAACTATATTTAACTCGCTCAACATAAGAAGTTTAGATTACTACTTATTTGGCTAACGATCGTTGCATTTAAACCTACCGTTTTAATAGCTGAGCCTTTGTTTTCAGCCCTTTGCATTTATCTCCCCTACATTTTAGCCAAAACCTCATGGCATCGTTGTTGTGCTCTGCTGGGTTTCTTCCCTCTAAAGACGCTCCGTCTTGACTCAAATTAACTTCAAAACTCGCCGTCATTTTTGCAACAGAACATTCGCCAAGGTCTTCAAACTAAGTTACATCATCTGATCCTCAATTTAACTAAAGTGTTAACAATCAATAATTCCACAAACCTTCGAACAAAACTTACAGCTTCATCACATCGAGCGATGCTTCATAAGCCTCGTTTTGGTGAACTCGGCTTAGGTCTCAACCGCGCGTCCGCCATTTATGATTAAGGCGTATGAAATTCCATATTAAGCACGTTGCAGGTAGTTAAATTTCATCGTATAGGAACAGCAAAGCACTAGGAATACTTTTACTAAATGAAAAATTGTCAGTTACTGTAGTAATTATATTTCTGAGGGCAGGTCAAATTAGCTCCTTCGTGATCGTTATGAAATGCATGGTTACACTCTGATAATTTCAAAGAGGAAAAGTTGGAACATGTATATCTCTACTTATATTTACTGTATACTGTATTATTCTTGGTTGTAAAAGCAATTTGGTGGTCAATTACTTATTCTAAATCGTTGTGTTAAATATGGGTTAGTGCAATCTATTTTTTCTACTTGATATCAATCCTGTGGCTGGCAACCCTTCATTTTAACTATAACCTACAAAGATAAAAAAAAGAAGTGAATAATCAGGGCCAGATAGGTCTTTGGGTAACTTACCCAAAGTACGAGGATGTAGAGGAAATGCCAAGAAAGGGCAGGGTAGCATTCAGTTATGGTGAAGTTTTGCTTATTACATAGTTCACGCACATGCATACAAACTTATGTAACGACTACCCGGTAAAAACTTATGTGCAACATGTGTGCTTAGACTGTTTTCTCATTCCATTATCTTGGTGCCCTCTGTATTTGATAACCATATCAAGAGAGGATTTTAAAAAAGTGGCCCACGAGCTGAAAAATGTTATGCCTGATGCTTTACACTTGATACTTGACAAGTGGTTGAAAGAGCAAGCCATACGAAGGCATTATGACCACAAAAGAAAACTGTTATTTGTTTATAATAGAGATCTTGACAGTATTCTTGCTAAAGTTTCTCTACTACATCCCTCCATTACTGGTAACACCAATTAACAATTGGTTCATGCTTTAGCGTGCACTATCGAGTTATGGAGCACGTGGGAAGTTTAGAGAGCACGGAAGAAGCCTAAGAGTTGCCCGCGGCAATAGCCGAGAGCAACTCTAGCGTCTTGAGTGCTCTCCAAACTTCCCACGTGCTCCATAACTCGATAGTGCACAGCTAAAAGCATATGAACGAATTGTTTTATAACATAGCCGGTGGAATTGTGCATCAAATCCGACGCAAAAAACGGACAACAATATCAGAAGTGATTGTCCGCGGTAAACGAAATATTAAGCAAAATAGGAATTGGTTTTATTTCATATTTGCTGTTGAAAGCTCGAGACAATTTTAAAACGGAAAAATTTAAGCTTACCTTTGAAGGTTGAAACAGACCAGTTTGTCATTTGTTTGGTTTTACCAGAGTGTCATTCTGTCAAAATTTGTTGCATTTCACCTTCGCATATTGAAGCGAATCGTGACGACGCTGATGCCAAGTCTTTCTTTCCGTTGTTTTTCTCTTTCTCTGCCTCATTTAAGAACTCTAGCCTAAGGGAAAAGGTCGGAAAATTGTCTTCGTTTTGGGACTGGTGTGCCGAGTCACTGTTTGTATCCATTATTGTCTCGAAATATATTATTTTTCCCGCGCTAACAATAGCCGCTCGCGCGAAAAAAAAATGGCGAAGCGATTTGCTCCCGCTATCAGCGTGCACTATCAGGATTTTGAGCACGCTTACGTACACTGAATTTGATTGCGCGGCTCAGCTAGCTATGTTATAACACTCAATAGAGAAACAAGTGCTCAAACAAATAGATAAACAAATCCATAAGTCAATAAGAATATTTGATTTGTCCTGCTTCACCAGATATTCAAAAGCATTATTACCTGATAATAAAATTAATTTAACCTTAGTTCAGATTTATTTTCTCTGATCATATTTTCGGGAGGCACATTCAAGTACATTTTATCAGTTTATGGGTTCAACTCAAAGAAAAATTTGCATCATGAACACATATAATGTAATCTATATATAAATGGATATTTATTCTGCCAATAATCAATAACTGGTATGACAGTGATTGATATTTGTACTTTAGAAGACTCTTACTAAAATCCTTTTTAGAATCTGAGTTAAAACCTTATAGAAATCAGACCACCTGGCTCATCAGATTTACAATAAATATGGCCATGCGAACATGCAAACTATATGATCACACTGCTTAATTACTTGTTACTGTAAACCTCAGAAAACCAAAAACACTTTGATTTGACTCTCACAGGACAGCTGTGAAGTGTCCGACACAAAATTCAGGAGTGAGCAAACTCCCCCTATTCCTGCTGTTTAATTATCTTGCCCATGGCTTTTTCCTTGGAATGCCTGGACTTTACACAAGTACATTTGTTTCTGGAGTTCACAGTTTCTAGTTGTCACGGTAACAGTGTAGACAAAATACTTTATTTCCTGAGAATTACAGGAGTCCTACTTTGTTCTGGTTTTTTTCCGAACACAAAAAGCTGTACAAAGACGAGTTCAAAGTAAGGTGTAATAATTGAAACACAGTTCATAGAAACCAACAGGCTATTGATCGTCTTCGAAGCCGTGGTAAACCACAGTTTCGTGAGGGAAAGCGTTGGATAACGGCCTAAAGGCATAGCATGACAAAGGGAACAGATTTGAACTTGCAGCAAAATAAGAACAAGGGTAAACTGCCTGGAAGAGTACTGCTCGAAGACACCTTTATACAATAAAGATAGCCTTTCAAGAGATATTTTTGTCCTGCCACAAAAGCTTAACCAAGAATATTTAAGCTAAACTTTGTATGATACACTTCACCAGCTGTAAGCCGCTCTTGAAGCTCTAGCTCCCTCACTTCTTCACAAACCACGTTTAAACGTTTTCCTCGTAAGCGACAACCTCTTTCTCGTTTGCACGTGGTTCTACTTCTTCGTCGTGCGGAGCTTGAAATATCCAATATTTTTCCTAAACACTACAACAATCATCCATGGACCCCCTCATCGAAAGAAACAAAACTATTACTTAGTTCTTATTATATGGCTGTCTCACAAGGACTGGAAACAACCGAATTCACGAATTTGATTGGCTGAAATCAATATTGAAAGCGGTCTAGATTTTCCCATCTAGACCGGTCTAGAAAAAAAGGTACATATATTAACCAAGCGCGAGGGCCGTACTGGGAGAATGTCGGTCCGAGGTCTTGAAAGTACGGACCGAGCGCAGCGAGGTCCGTACAAAAAAGACCGAGGGCCGATATTCTTCCAGTACGGTCCCGAGCAAGCTTGGTTAATGAGAGATTTATTATACGACTGAAGTTCAAAGGGATACAAGTGCAGTATCATTCGGGACCATTCGGGACAGTGCCCGGTCCAATACTTAGAGAATATTGACCGGCAATAGAGCATTTTGATTGGTTGATTTTAGTTATTGACCCTCTGACTGCCCGCGTCGTGTAATAAAAAGAATATAAAAAATTGGCATATTAGACACAGCCATATAATAAACATCTTATTAACCGAGCTAGGTCGGTCTGTATGGGAGAATCTTGACCTCGGTCGCTGGTACAGACCTCACTCCGTTCGGTCTGTACTGGCGACCTCGGTCAAGATTCTCCCATACAGACCTTCCGCTCGGTTAGTAACTTGATGTTTATTATATGGCTGTGTTTTATATGCCAATTTTGTATATTCTTTGGAACCTTTTTTTTTCTAGACCGGTCTAGCTGCCGGTCTAGATGCCGGTCTAGATGGGAAAATCTAGACCGCTTTCAATATTGATTTCAGCCAATCAAATTCGTGAATTCGGTAGTTCCCAGTTATTGTGAGACACAGCCCTATAATAAAGTCGGTTAAAATGAAGAACGGCGACGTTTTTCGAGCAAGATCGATACATTTCTTCATGTACTTCGAGAGAGCTTCGACGAAAGGGCTAATATGATGCCACAATGGAGAAAGATGCTGAAAAATATTGTTGGCTCAGTATTTATGCTGCCTCTTGTTTTGCATAATCTCAATAATTAGAATTATTATTTTACTAATGTGTGAAATAAACTCATCCTAGATCTTTAATTCTTTGTATTTGATGTACTTTTGTTTTTACGGCCATTCTTTGTAGCTAGATTTCGATGCTACAGTCATTTCTATAACCTTGCATTTATAATGTGCTGATGTTCTGTGTGTTTTGCACTTTTTACTTTACTTTTAAACCAGCCCATATTTAAATTTTCGCCAAATAGACAGCTCTTTCCTATTTCGGTTCATTTTTGCGTTACCTTGTAAAAACCCTTTCGTGACGTGGCATCTAAATTACAAACGCTAAATATTAAACTGTAGAGGAAATCCTCGTCAACATCTGAATATGCTTGTTATGTTTGTTGATCTGGCCGAGTTTCATTTAACTACTTAATACTTATGGCGAAAAAACATTATTTCAACTTTAAAAAATGTGCAGGCTTGCTCGGTTTGAATACTCTTAATGCTTTTGTTTTTAAGGGTTCAGCCAAGAGAAGTTACACTGAACGATCCATTTGGCTTCATCTGGTGTAAGTGTTCTTTTTCTAATTACCTTTTTTGTTCATTTTATTCATTTTTTCTTATAAGAATGTAGAATTGGAACGGCACAAGTGAGAGGTTTCCTCAATATTAAGAACCAATCAAGTGTATCTCGTGTGAGCAGCCCTAAAAACAACAATGAAAACAACCGAGCGGGTAAAAAAACTTATCAGCCTGAAGAAAGCATGATTTTCCCACAGGAACAACAGTACAACTCGTTTAAAGAGAGAACTAATTTAAAGTTACATAAATGAGGAACTTGCAAAGCCAATCTTGTCTGTTTTCTTTTTATTAAAGATGACAAACAAAACAAAACTACGCTCAAGGTAGTACTCCTCAAAAAGTTTTCAAAAGAGAATCAGACCATCTTTAGAAATCACTCAACTTCGTTGATTTGCTTTGAAAAATCCAAAAATCAACTATAACGCTTGTATCTTAGAGAAATGAATTTCTCTGGAAAATGCAAGCAGTACCTGAACTGAACAATCTTTCCTCGAAATTAGAAAAAATCACAGGTAAATACTTTATTTGACTTACCTTTTTGCTCCGTACACAATTTTGAGATTGATCACGGTGTTATATTGAGTTTTACAAATTTTGCACTCTCAGGGCTAGCACCCAAACGTCTTACTTTTTGGGTGCATAAAAGGAGATTCATGCCTGAAAGTAATATTTTCACGTTTCAAACACAACCACCCTGATAGGGAACTTATCGATTATCAGCTCCGTTGAGTGACAGTCAAAGTAGTCATTGAATCTCTACTTGTTGTGTACCGAAAGTAAAAACCTAAATTGAATTATGGTTCATAATCTTTGTTGATACGTGTGGTTGATGTTTACGCTCATACGCGGTATTTGAATCGCTGAAAGGAATGATATCTTTCCGCCTTGTAAAGCTTCTTCTTAATTTCGGCAATCCCGGATCAAATTTACATATATTTGTACGCATCTGTTTCTGATCGATTAGTATCCCACTGTTTTCGATTTAAACTCAATTGCAATCATGATAATAGTGCCATGGGCATGATCAGCTAACGACAAATACTCATTGCAGTATCATCAGGAGGTTTCTAACAAAGCTAGGTGGAACTCTGGCGCCAGTGTAAGATGTGGCACTCAAAATGGTTTGTCCTTTTAGATATTGGTTTGAAATTAGTCTCAACATTTGAAACAAACTCATTTGAAGCACCTAACATGTTCAAGGAGTTAATTACGAGTTTTTGTGAATCGTACTGCTAAATGTTTCAGCAGGTGCAGTTAGCTATGTCGTTGCTATGTACGAAAAACTGTTGGGATATATCTTGGGTGAGAAACTGCAACACAACGATGTCTTCACTTACACCTGTTACACATTTAACCCTCAGAACTACAAGTTTGTAAGAAAGATGTATTCGTCAAACATCTTCGCCTATTTTCCGAAAGCCAAGATTAAAATGATGGGAGAGAGTTGTACAGAACCGTCTCGGGTCAATGCAAGTGAAGTCTAATTAGAAACGATGAAAAGATATGATTTATATTAGGAATGATCTCTCTAATTTCCTTGACCGGTTGAGCCAGATTTTAAAAATAGGAAAGTTGTCTATTGTGATATTTCCTAAATCATACGGAGGTCTTATGGGATAAATTATGTAGGACGCGACCCGACAAAAAGTCTCTATATGTTTGGAATAATTGGAGAATCCTTCAACTTTTCAATGCTATCGATTGCATCTCTTCCAAAATGAGCTTTCTTCGCAACGTTTCTTTAGGCATGGGCCGCGCTTAAATTGTTCTGACCGCGTTCATGATGTGGATTTGACGAAAGTTTTTTCCTTCATCTAGTGTGTGAGAAACACAATGCTTAAATTTTCTGCCGTACTTGTTACTACTAAATGCAAACATAGCATTGTGCCTTTCCTTCAATTTCAAGTTTTTTTTTTTTTTTTTTTTTGCATCATGACACCATATCTTGTTTCAAATTTGCATGTGCGACAAAGCCATTTGTAAATTTTCTTTTGGAAGAAGCTATTGTCTAACGTAATTGTATCACTGTTGGAAAGAACAGTCTGATGGTCTCGGCGGGAGGCTTTGTTTTTTTAACCTTTTTGATGAAATGTTTCGAACTATATGCCAGATTAAAAAGAAAATGATAAAACAAAAAGTTTTGCATAACAATCAGAAGTGTTCAATCTTTGAAGACGAGATGTTAACGGGAAAAAGACGGTTATGGGATTGAGTGACCAGACTTAAATTCAGATATTCATTTAGTAATTTTTCTTATATCAAAAGTTGTCTAAGAGTCACGAAAATTTTTCCTTAACACATATTCCTTTCCATTTATCTTAAAGGTTACAAACAAGATGTGTTAAAGAATATTTCTCTTTACTTTCACTTTTTTGAAAGCATTTAGAACACTTTACGGTGGCTCGTACCGGTTTTCATCTTTTTTGATGGTTTGTAACTTTGAAAGAATACAACAGAAAGACTGACCAAGGCCAGTTGAACACTTTTACGGGGTTGAATTATATAATCGTTGGTTATCCAAAAATAGGTGTCATTTCGTCATTAGCAGTTTCCATGGCAACGCTTTCATAGGCTTATTCAGACGCATTCTTTAGCTTGTGGCTTAAATAATTCGAAAACTAACCCGCTGACCCCGTGATTTTTTTCAGTGATTGCTTTTGGCACTTGAAAAGGAAAATGCACAAAGATTTTTAAAAAATTCTACGGAGCGGAATTTCAGAAAATCTACTAAAAAGGCAATTTTCACACATCGCAAATTTCCTTCCGTAGAATTATCTAGTTTTTTTCCTGATGATTCCTTTCGACGTTATTATCATATTGGAACAGTAAAAAGAAGGGGTCACCGGACTTGCCTTTCATGCAATAGCTTTCGTGAGTTAAGCAATTTCCACGCGCGTTCTTGCGCATTTAAAAATCTGGATTCTATAAGATCGGCATTTGCTCATGATCTGTTTTAGCTATCGCTGGCAATTGCGTGTGCTCACGCGAGCGCCTACGATCTGATGTTTACAGACGTTTACTGCTAAGAAAATCATTAAACAGCTGTCAAAGACAGCCTCCCGGGCTCATCTTAAAAATCCTACACACGACTTTTGGCTATATCATATTATCTTCCTTGAGGTTTCAAAGTCCTCTTCCACTTTAGGTAGATTATCCTTCACTTGAGTTCTTCTTTTTTCGCCGTCGCAAGATTTCATATCGGTTGAATATTTCTTTTAAATGTGAAGTGAAGCAACCTTTACTTCTCCGAAAATCGTCTTCGTTATCTTAGTTTCTATCTCCTGCATTCACACTGGCCGCTCAACACATCAATTACAAGCTCTTAGGTAAACTTCTCACATAAGTAGAAAAAAATCCACGCGCCGCCATCTTTGTTTTAAATTTTCGTCTTTTAATCTCGCGCTTCTTTCGCACGTTTCTCTCGCGCGTGACGCAAGAGTTATCTGTTCCCCGCGCGAGGAAAGTAGTACGAGCCACCTTAAGTGGATTATCGTTGCCAATCACTCGCACGCAAACATTTCCATCAAAATTTGTGCAGTGACCTTGCGGGATTTATTTTTGTCCTTGGCATGTTTATGTTTCTTCGGCTTCAGATTTGAATTTTTTTTTATGGATCAAGTTATTGAAATTTTGTTTTATGTAGTGCGTGCTTTATATTCTTTCGAATGTGCGACTTTTTGTACGTCTGTGACAGATTATTGCACGCGCTCATACGCTTTTTAAAACTGCGAATTTTATCAAAGGTTAACCTGCTCCTCAATCCTTTGATAGTTCAGGCGAGTTCTCACAATCTGTTCCGCGGCAACAGACCGCCTCCTTTGGCAACTTTTGTAGTTTATCGAACAACCGGGAACAGTATACATTTGAACAGATTGCTTGCTAACGTACATTTAGATATTTACATTGCGAGAAAAATATTTCAACCTACTATTTGCGACTACCTCTTTTCAGTATCGAGTAAGAGACGTCGACAAGGGCTAAATGATTGAAGTTATAATTGCAAGATATTTTTGGAGGGAAGATCACTGCACAGCGATACAGATTCTGTTATTAGAATACTGAAGTGTCACAAACAACATCTCATTTTTCTTCCTTACCTTCAACGTTGTTGGAAAATCCCACCTGCCCAAAACTATTTGATGAATCAGCTTGTTTTAAGACGTTTGACATTCCACTTGTTTATTTAAGAAAACGCAAGGCATTAAGGGTGCAAATTACTCCGTCCTTCTCGCTTTAATCACATTGGATGTTTTTGGCCACTCTCTTGGTGGGCTATATGTTAGTGTTTTCCTGCTTGAAGAGGAAGAATTCTTAAGTTTCTACCTCAAAGCAACGGCGAACTCATATTCTGCACCTAGCAGCGTGCTATGAGTCGAACTAATAAGCGCGAAGTAACGAATCAACTGATCGCAGACTCAATTTCGTGTTTATGGTTTCTCTCAGTAGGTTTTTCCGTCACCACATTATCAGCTTCCGCCGTGCTTGTTAAAAGCTTTAAAGGACTCCTAGTCCAAGCAGAACATCTTCAACATGACCGGGATCAACAGTGTTATTAAAATCAAAAACTGTTCTTTTATGGTCGACAGCGCCGATCGACGGAAGTATCTTGCTTCGACAGCATCGCTGTAATCGTATTGAACTCCGTTTTCTCTCTGATAGCCACGTTTCAAAATCTTCCAGTGATTTACGCGATTGTGCGAACACCGTCCTTGCACAATCCTCCCTGCATCCTCTTGTGCTCGTTGGCTTCTACGGATCTTCTCGTCGGATTTATCATTCAACCTTTGTACATCGCGCACAATGCCATTCTCCTAAGCGGACACCAATTCAACTGCAGTCTGTGGATGACGGAGACATTGTTACTGTTGTTTATGTTTGTATCTATCTCGACGCTGGTCTTAATAAGCACGGAGCGTTGGCTTGTGCTCCATTTTCACCTCAGATACCGTGAAATTGTCACAATGTTGCGGACGTTCATATCGATTGGCTCAACTTGGTTCTTTTGTACTGTGTCAATCATTGCGTGGTCCGCAGGGCTCCCCAGTTACATCTTCACAGTAATTGGAATCACTGTCATAACGATAGCGGAAATTTTGCTTCTTTACACGTACATCAAAATATTTTTGGGGCTCCGTCGGCATCAAGCTCTTATTGACAACCAAACCAAGCTTCACCCTCAATCAGTCAGCATAGGGAAACATAGGAAATCTTCCGCCACCATGCTGTACGTGGTGGATTTGTTCTTTATTTTCTACACGCCGACGTTCTATGCTATGAGTCACTATTTAGATTCTAAAGAAAAAACGTACAGCGTGGAGCAGACAATTTTATGGGAGGTGGCTAAGACGGTGGCGTTGATGAACGCTTCCGCAAACTCGGTAATGTACTACTGGAAAATGCAGGAATTGCGACGCGCCGTCCGAAACGTGTTCGGCTTTACGTCCGCAACACGGGTTCATGTGGGAGATGTTATCACCCCCGGATCAGAGAGCATGGAGAATGAGTATAGAAGCAGAACAGAACACCAGCGGCAAGGGTCGTTTTCGGTTAGACCGCGAGTGAGCTGGTCGAACACTGCTCTTTCTAAACCGGATCGTCGCGAGGATCAAAGCTGCACACACACGAAATTAAACCACCGCAGAAAAAGGTGTTTCTCTTGCCGAGATATCTCGAGCCTGGCCCAAGCTTTGGAGGGCAAGTTCCGTTAAACGGCAATGAATAGAAAGCCTTCTATAGCAGAAGGGGTCAATTGTGTAGTTTTTTTAAGTGTTCGCGATTACTTGTGAGGACGTTAGGGTAAGAAACCGTACATTAAATTTAAAGTAGACTTGCAATGAGGGTTTTTATCTCAATAAAAACATTTGGAGGGTTCCATTTGAAACGCTGTTCTTCCTTTGAGTCTCATTGACATTCAGGTTAAACGTATCATAAATACGTTGAATTTTTTTATGTCTTTCCACAGACTATGAAATTATTATTTTCGTCATTTGAGGCAAGATCTTTCAATTTCCCTCGTCATTTCCATCAACTATTATGTTCAAGAAACTTTGTAAATGAAAATAAACGCTTTTAGCTTTGTATTAAATTATGTCATCTGGTACTACATGTTTCTAGTTGAAATTCTGAAGGCTTTTTCCGTTGGCTCTAACATTATATTGACTATTGACAATTTTTTTATTTAGGAAATAAGAGTGATGTTTTGTTTACAAGAGCCCCTGAATAGCTTTGTGAAAGAATTACAGGGCTATATACTGACGATGAATTTTATTTTATGGTAATTTTGACCAGACAATTTCTCAAGGGAAACCGACATTAGATAACAATCTGACGTGCTTACATTTTGCTTTTCTTTTTTAACTTTGTTTTTTGGGCAACGCAACAAACTCAGCTAGCCTTGATTTGCTGTGAAGGTCATTCTTTTTTCGTTATTAAAACAACGTATCGCCGATAATTTTCTCGATTTTTTTCAGAAAGCAACCTCATATTCTGTCGTCATAATGCCGGACGGCAATTAAGCAGTGAAATGGCCCAGTAAAAAATCCTTTCGACTTAAATGGAAGCATCTTATTATATTACGGAAATGTTTGCCCAGAACAACCCGATGTGTAAAGGAAAAAAACTTCAAATAAATTAAAAACATAGCCCTGAATGTCCAATGTTGGTGCAATACTAGATCATAACCAATCGAATTACAGAGCACATCTAATTAAAATCGAAAAGAATGTGCTACTTCTACGGCTTGTTTAATCTTTCAGTTTAGATTATAAAAATGTTTTTAAAACTCTGCAGCGCCCATATGAATTATTCGCTTTGTATTAGACCAGTTAATGTTCGGTAATTTTCTGTGGCTTATATTTTTTTTGTGTGTTATTAAAAAAATACAGCAACTTTTATTACCCAGTTGTAAGAAATATTGGTTATGGTTAAAAATGTGTCGTCTAAGCTAAACAGGAAAAATTTCGGATCTACGGCTTTATATGATACGTGACATTTTATTAAGTACCAAGTACATAACAGATATTTCTCGTAACAAATGGGGGTGCCTTTTGAAAGTGTGTTTCCTTTTTTTTTTCCCTTTTGTTCTGCATTAATGGTCTCTTTCGCTTGCGTTGTAGAAGGGCTAGGGGCCTTCTTTGGCTTCTTTGATTAAAATCTTCAAGAGACGATTACCGTTTGAAAACAAAATGTAGAGGTGTTGCAACTAGGATCAGTGTAAGTGTACAAGATTGCTTAATTTTGAATTATTTTCATTTCAAATTCGAATTCACCTTTCCTGCACGCACGGGAAAAATCCTTTTTTACGCCGTTAAAACGATACATTTGACTTCAGTCAAGCTCGATACATTCCTTTTAATGAACAAATTGTGTTGAACTACGAGTATCTTAACTGATAGCCTGGCACTCCAGCAGTTGATTGCATTGCAGAAAATTATGCGTTTATTAAAACAAATAGTACCTTAGTCAAAATGATTTGCAGGTGAGAAATATTATAAACGCCATCCATGACTTCAGAATCCTATCTGAGTAGAATTTTTAGTTTGCTTTACGCTCCTAGCAAAAAATTTCTGAGGTACATTCTAAGAGGTTAATGCTCGCACGAGGAAAATCCTTCTAATGACTATTTGAGTAAAACAGTTGAACGAGCGTATATACCAAACCTCACACATATTCTAGGATAACCACCCTCAGTCTCTACTTTGAAAAATTAAATTCACTTTTTTTACCTCTGTTCGAAATAATGGTGAAATAGCAGAAAAAAAAAAGGAAGGTAGAAATGTTAATTAATTGTAAGATCGATTGGCTATTATGCCGTTGTGCTAATCAATAGAATTGTGTTCATTAAAAAAAGGACGAGAGCGCACTTTTGGCGGCGTTTGCAGCATCTCCAGCAACCTCTTTAGCAGCGTCTGCTGGTTTTTCTTCCTCTTTGGATCCATCACCCAACACACCGCCAAGACCACCTGGTACCTTAGCTAACAGGTCCTCCTTCTTGTCTCCTGCCAGCTTCAAGACCTGCTCCAATTTTTGCCTTAATTCATCGCATTGTTCTTGCAGACCAATTACTTCGGCAGCTTTCTGTGATAGCTCTTCTTTTAAAGTGGCTGCCTCGGCAGTTTTCTCTTCTAGCTGTTTCTTAATTTCTTCTTCTGCCATTTTCTGAATTGAACGAAAAGTATAATTAAGTCACCTAGAGGCTTGAGGCTTGTAATTAGCCTTGAAGCTTTCATAAAGCTTTCACTTCTCTATGCATTATCGTTTTATTTGTGCATTTTTAAAATTCGGGTTTAAATTGAGATTCAGCATTATCCTTCTTTAATTCCTGTACTCTGGTTTCCCCCTTGTCAGGTAAATAGTATGTGTCAACATCATGAAAACTCTAAAATTGAAAGTTAAGAACGTGGAACATGGTTCTGTCGCGTCAAGTGTAAAATAACATTTCTAGTCGTATAACAACGGCTTTGAAACTTTTCTGCGGTATGCACTCGCACACAAAAAAAAATTATTTTGCTTTGTTGGCTTCAAACCCTGTTTTTCAGGTTGAAAAATTGCATAATTGCAGTTAAGATTACAAATACATAAGATAGTCAGTATTTACTTTAGTAACTGGTAAAGTTTTGTGTTTTCACCAAAGAAACTGATTACAACTGGAAAAGTCCTTTTAAAAGCGACGAGTGTTTTTCCACAAGGAGCTTTTACTCGGTTCGCTGCTATCGGTCTATTTTTCTAGTAAAATTGAGGAAAATATTGTACCCAACCTACCAACCTTGTACTATTTCCCGGCCTCTTCGTCCGTGGAACAAAGTAGCGAAGTCTCGTAAGCTGACTGATAACTTTGGCGCAGGTTGAGGCTTTAAGAAGCTGCTTTAGGCACCCTGGGCGAGAATTATCCATGAATTATAAATTAACAACAAGTAGTTCAAGAGTTTAAAATGCGTAAAGCCAAACGTCTTCAATTTCATGCCAGGTTTCGTGGTTTAAAGGCCTGTAACCACATACCCGAAGAGTCTATCCATCTATTTGGAAAACGCGGTGTGCTATTCCTTTTCCCATGCCAATCGACCAACTTTTCTCAGCTTTGCCTATGTGGACTGTTTGTTTAACCACACTTTACTAGAGATTTTAACATTTTGAAATTTTCTACGAAGAAAAAAAAAAAGAAAAAAATTTCTTAACGAGATGTTTTTACAAGTTAAATAATTCCAACTACCCGTGCATTCACCGTCAATTAAATGTCCAGGGGTGATCGAAACTGTTACCCTCCCTTGAGATATTCTCCTGCTCTATTTCAAACATTGAGGAGAGTTACGGAAACTAGTCATACTGCCTTTCTTGCAGAAATTTGAAAAAAGAAGGAATAAAATAGTAGAAGGACAACGGGACATCATCAGATAAAACTCTTCGCATTGGAGTTTTTGCATCTTCAATTATCACTTTAGTACAAATTACTCGCTATCCTGCAGGCAAACAATCAACATTTTCCGATTCATAATTTAGCGGCGGTTTGCGTCTGTGAAACCCACAGCGTCCCTTCGTGGTGTTCATGAGTATTTATTAAAACAATAAACATCTTGTCAAAGGCAAAAATTCAAAAGAATAAAAGGCAGAATAGGAAAGGTAAAATTATTAAGAACATAATAGTTGACAATTGTAACAATAGTTAGAAACCTGCTCAAACATGTAACCACTAGACTCGTCGTAAATTATGCTGTAATTAAAGAAGAATTGGCCCGAAACCGAAAAGCAGAAGCCACCCTTTGTTACCACTTACATGTTGACGTTGCATTTTGACTTCCTTCAGCATTTGCGTGTTTCGTTCTTATAACCTGCACTTGTTAAGAATTAAAAAAAAAAAAAATCGCCTTGACGTAAGGAACTGTATTTTTAATTTTAGACTCATTAAAATTAGAAAAGGTAGTTTACTCCCAGTTGCGATCTGGCTTTTTTTTTCTGAGGTGAGGCTTTTTTCTACAAATCCTGTGAGAAGGAATATTCACCATGTTTACTGAAAAAATAATGTATTTTCGAAAGTTCAAGTAATCAACGGTGATTGATAATTCTACTGGTAGACCAGTGATCTAACTGTTCTACTGTACAAAAAAGCAACTACAACAAATAATATCTTATATTCAGAAGTCGATGCGAAGCATTGTGGTCTAAAAATTTTTATATCATATTACTGCTAGCCAACCAGCCTTCTTTCGGCGCAACGAAGACTGTAGTGATACCTATACAATACGGGAAACAACACCGAATATTCGAATGTAGCATCACATAAAGACCGATTCTTATGATTCCGAGGGGGGGCTGCAAGCTCTTGGCAAGACCTGCGAAGGATTCAATCACGGATGTCTATTAGCCAATCACGTAGCACGAACCAAAATCTTTTAGAGAGGAGTTTGTCACGTGGTATTGTCATTGTGTTTACCACCAAAACATCCTACCGCTCACTACGTCGCGTTCTTTGCCACGAAGGAATTCAGACAAAGTTAAAACAAAGTCGTTTCTTGAAAGCTACTGGGATTTCAGATTGTCATGCCGAACCCAGATCAAGATACTTCTAGTTTCCATTTACATTTTTTTTCGTCTCGTTCCCCACGCAAGACACTTTGGACTTTGCCGAACCTCGCAATAAGTAGGATTCGTTTTCACTTATGGAATTGGCAAAATTCCTTGTTCACGAGAAATTCGTGGGAGCCACACCTGTGTATTGGAGCTCTGGCCTCTTAAACGGCAAATTAATCTTTGTTTAATTTTAAAAAAACTTTAAGTAAACCTTCGCTGTGTTGTAGAATTTAGATCCCAAGGTCAGTTCAAAAAAACTTTTGAGGAGGATGACTTTTCAATGTACGTGATTCGATACAGATTTTTTGAATCGAATGTAGAAAAGCCGAAGAAAGTGTTAAGGATTTGAAAATAAAATATTTCAAATAGTGGTAAAATAATGTCAATTTACTTTTGTTAACAAACAAACAGCTTCTTTTTCTAAGTCGTGAAAAGAAAAACTGTGATATTCGGGTTGGGCCGATGTTTTTTGGCATATTCTGTTACAGGCCTCTTGAAGATCTTTCTTGAATTAGAAAAAAAAACGTGGCAGCTTTGTTTGACTCAACCAAACTGCAAAAACCTCTTCAACATAGAAGAATTTTGTAAAAAGTACGAGTCTGTAAATTTCATATTTACCTAAGCAAAACCTAAAAATTGGTCTAGGTTTTTGTTTCAGTTATGAGACTTGACGTACGGCATGACGTCATTTTAAAGCTTCCGTCACAAAGTAATTACACAATGCCTTCAGTTTATCTTTTGCAACGTTCATTGGAAGCAAACTAAGACAGCACTATTGATTCAGGCACATGGCTGACAAAACATGTATCTTACACACATAAGGAAACCTGACACAGTCTATTTTACTCTACTTTTGTTTCATTTGGATACGGTTTCATTGACATAATATATTTGTTCCAATTTAAAACATCAATGTTTTCTTTGGCGCTCTATCTATAGATCGCCTTTATTTAATTATGTTTGGTTTTTCGTTCGTTTTGTAGTTTTGAAAATAAACATGGGATTTGAATCAAACTATTTATTTTACTTGAACTGAATTAAGTACGTTAATTTTTCGTAAATTATGCGAGGAAATGCGAATGGTATTCATCGCTGCCTGAAACTGCAAATGACCTGGGACGAGTTGTTTAACGGGCAGATAACTAACTATATAACTATGACTATAAATCGTTATTCAGTGGATAAGTGTTAACAAAACGTACTGCGCTCTCCACCGAATAGAGATTTGTCCAGTGGATGGCGCTATTTAACAATTGGTTCATGGTTTAGGGTGCACTATCGAGTTATGGAGCACGCGAGAAGTTTGGAGAGCACGAAAGAAGCGTTAGAGTTGCCCGAGGCAATAGCCGAGGGCAACTCTAGCTTCTTGAGTGCACAGCACATAGTGCACAGCTAAAAGCATGAACCAATTGTTTTATAACATAGCCGGTGGAATTGTGCATCAAATCCGACACGAAAAACGGACAACAGTATCAGAAGTGATTGTTCGCGATAAGCGAAATATTCGTTTTTGTTCAGTTGTCCTACCCTCATGTTTTCCATCGGAGTTTGTATTTGTTTCTCGTTACACCAAGCCACAATAAAAACAAATTTTCTTTGAGTTTAAAAAGAAACCATTTAAAAGTTATTTTCGTGAAGGAAAACCAGACAGAAAGACTGTTATCGCTACATCTGTAATTCGATGTAATTAAATGTGGTAATGACTTTTGCAGACAATTTTTCCTTAAGTTTTACTATTTCCGAGAACAACTGTAAATATATATTTAACAATTTTGAAGTGGAAAAATTTAAGTTTACCTTTGAAGGTTGAAACAGACCAGTTTGTCATTTGTTTGGTTTTACCAGGGTGTCTTTCTGTCAAAATTTGTTGCATTTCACCCTCGGACAAGTGAAGCGAATCGTGACGGCGCTGATGCCGTCTCCTTTTCCGTTGTTTTTCTCGTTTTCTGCCTCATTTAAGAACTCTAGCCCAAGGGAAAAGGTCGGAAAATTGTCTTCGTTTTGAGACTGGTGGGCCGAGTCTCTGTTTGTATCCATTATTGTCGCGAAATATATTATTTTTCCCGGCGCTAGCAATGGCCGGTCGCGCGAAAAAAAATTTTATCTGGCGAAGCGATTTGCTCACACTATCAGCGTGCACTATCAAGATTTTGAGCACGCTTACGTATATTGGATTTCATTGCGCGGCTCTGCTAGCTATGTTATAATTAGCATTTGATCAACTGGGGCCTGTATTTTGAACACGCATTTCTTTTGCAAGATTTTGATAACTCATCTAATAAATATTGTAAGACTTGGCCAATCAGTGTCGCTCTCTTGGTTTATTTTTAGAATATTTGCTGTTATACCTCTTGCGGTTATAGTCCTCCACTTCAGAAAGTTAATTGTTCAAGCACTGTTCTATACTAAAATGTTACCAGATTATACTAGATATTTCAAGTCATGTTTTACTTAAGACAAGGCAATTATTCGCTGAAGACTTGTTCTTTAATAGAGGTAACACTATTTTCTTTTTGTTCTTTGAGTTTGGCTGAGTGGGAATCCATCAGGGCAAGGTCAAATCAAGGAACCTCGCCATTTTGGTTAAAAAATCTCATTCTACCAAATACACTGAAACAGTGAATAATTGGGGTGTTGGGGAGAATTCCCTCTTGAGAGCTTACTTTAGAGAGAGAATTCGATTCAAAGATCGAGGAAGCGAAGCAAACTAGCTAATTTAAATTTCAAATGTTCTTCTTAAATTATGGTGACAAGAAGGAAGCTACATGCTACATGAAATGTAGAGTTGGTAGCCCTTCACTGCTAGGGTGTCTATAATTTTGAGAAGCAGAGAAAGATTGGCCCTCTGTTTTCACGTTG
This sequence comes from Stylophora pistillata, assembly GCF_964205215.1. NCBI lineage: Eukaryota > Metazoa > Cnidaria > Anthozoa > Scleractinia > Pocilloporidae > Stylophora > Stylophora pistillata. The sequence goes on along the minus strand of NC_142522.1, from coordinate 11,138,047 downwards.
GTGGTGATTTCAATTCTAGGATTTTACATTATTCATGTAAATACCCGTGTGATTTATATGGAAATGTTTTACCCAATAAACATTCACTGTGATAAATCCTTGGGATTTACCTTATATTACCCTAGTCAGCAGTATTAGAATCAATCTTATAAGATACTAAACTTTTCACGGATTTGAAATTTTTTGGACGCGTACCTTCTCAGTTCTTGCAAACGTATGACCTTCGACCATGAGAATTTGCATGTACGTATGGTTTCTTGTAGTTTTCCTTTTTTTGCTATGTCAATATTACGAAAACACTAACCTGACCTTAAGTACAGTTCTTGAACGAAAAATTTTTAGTTGGTTCATTTGCGACCTTCGAGGGTCTAAGTGGTCCTAATACCATTAATTGCACAATATCTTGTGGTCCGTACGTTGTCACGTCTAAAAGCTATGGGATAATATTCCAAGAAACAGAGGACACAAATTTGTCTTGTATCATTGCTTTTGATTACGAGAAGAACTTAATTGTGTTTAAAATAATTCTGTTTTACCTAAGAAACATCACGAAATTGTGCAGAAGCCGTTTTAAAAATGGTTGCTTCGCTAGTACAATCGCTTTGCGTTGGATGATTATACTATGCTACGAGTTTTTCCCCATTAATCTGAACGCACATTTCTATATTCTCTAAAATTAATTGCACTGATTATAAAAGGAATTCAGAAAAGGGATAGGCATAGCTCGAGCAATTCGTTCTCAATAACAAGAGAGCGTGCCGTAAAATCTGGAATACTAACAAGAGTTGTACAACCGTTTTGTAATACTGGGTAAATTTCCATCAGATATTAAGACTGTAGAGTAAGAGTTTCATCAATTATTTCGATTCTCTTTTCCACATAAAAATATGGAGCATCCAATGAAATAAATCACAAGAAAGAATCATACCCCGGATTATGAGGATCTATTTAGTTATCTGAGTTCCTGGCAAGGACACGTAGCAAAGGTGTGAAGCATTCTTAAGCTATTTTACGTTCTTTTAATCGTCGAAAACGCAAAAGAGCTGCAATTATGCCATGATACCATCTTCAAACTTACTTAGTTGTGGGATTTATCTAATTAGATTTGATGCTGAAATTCAAACGTAATTGACTGAACGAATCCCAATCATGCATACTTGAGCAACATTTTACTTGAATTAACGATACCAATTGTGACCACATAAAAAATGGAACATCCTAAGAAATACAAATGAATAAAGGCTGATAGTTTCGAAAGAAACTGTTTGGGGCTGCGTCGGTGGGAGTAACGAAATAATTTGGATATATCAACAAAGTTGAAGTGGTGAATTGGCCACCGTAACAATTACAAAAGCTGACGTTTCGAGCGTTAGCCCTTCGTCGGAGCTCCGACGAAGGGCTAACGCTGGAAACGTCAGCTTTTGTAATCGTTACGGTGGCCAATTTACCACTTCAACTTTGTTGATATATCCAAATTAATCCTAAGAAATAGATCACAAGAAAGAATCATACCCCGGATTGTTTAGAGGATCTATTTAGTTATCTGAGTTGCTGGCGAGGAATCCCAATATGCATCCTTGAGCCACATTTTACTAGAATTATCGATGCCAAGTGCGACCACAGAGTGTTTCTGGTGTTCCTCATTAGGAAACTCTTTGATCTCATTGTCTTTACAGGATCTAATGATTTGATTTTTATAGGCCAACACGACAGAACTCGAGGCTGTAAATATTGCAAAAGTTTTACATTGCGGTAATTACATTTTTAAACTGTGTTTGCCTATTTTTTCTGCTCTATATTTACTCTGCTCCTCTCCTATCATCTCTGCTCTGCTCCTCTCCTATCATCTTCTGGAGGTTTTATTTATAACAACCATCGCTGGCGTTTTGGGACTGATTTCAAACCACATAGGTCTTAAGAGCCCAAGTGTGGGACTCGAGGACAAACAGCGAATTTATAACTTTTTCCTTTTCTGTCCGTGTGTTTTGATTTAACATTCTGAGTATCCAATAGAAACACTTGCTTTTACCCACAACCAGTATATCTCATAAAGTCTGGATTATTCTCTACATCGAGTTTAAATTCAGCGTCCATCTCAGGATTTTGCTCATCCCAGTGATTCGTCCTTTTGGGAGATTCATTCGCCTTAACTCGTGAAGTTTGAGGCATTCACTTCAACTCGGGAAGGACTCCACACCTGCATCAGGTTCTTAAGAACGGCTGCTGGTTTCATAGCAGGTACGTGTGAATTGCATGCAGTTATATCAAAATCATTCCAGTGTTTACATGATGGGGAAAATAAATATATACTAAAACTCGGGACTTTTCACAATCTCTAGTTTTGTTGAGAAATTCTTCATCCGTATACAAAATCGGAGTACAAGAAGTCTAAGTGGAGAATAAAATAGCATTTATGAATTTGGCTTTGCCGAAGTTCATTCGCATTGCAGCGAACAATGATCAGTTTGGAGCAGATTTAAGGTGCTAATTGAATATGAAAGACTACTGTGTTTGGAGGGCAAATCTGATTTTCGTCAGGCAATGCAAATGATTTACCCGTATGATTTGAATGACTGTATCTGACTTGAATATTTCTCTGTTAGCGTACTCTTTTAACCATTTTAAATTAAAATTGTCGAAAAAAATGTAGATTGGTCTCCAGTGTTTTGATTGGTAGCGTTTGGCTTATATCTGATAACGTGTGGAAGATAATCTAAAATTTTTTCGAAACCTATATATTTGGAGTAGCAAGATAATACGTATTGCAACAAAGTGCGCTGAATATTTGGAAACGGCAATAAAGATTTAAAAAGTCGCAAAAATCCATGGATCGAAATGAAACAGTCGTTGCTACAAACGTTGCTACGGTGGCAAAGTGATAAGGGTTAAGTTGCTTTAAAAGAATTAAGGTGTCTTGAAGTCTCCTCTAAACCATCAGTGTCCCATTACTGAGTGACGACAACGGTCGCAAACCATTAGTTACTCTTTACCAAAATTATATTCGCCCAATAGGCGAAACACAAGGGCTTTGTTGAACGTGTGGTTTATCGCGAATAGTAGAAGGAAGACATTACACAATATTCGAAAGTGTTTTATTCGTTTGGAGCCAACAATTTTTTCCTAATTTGTGTACGATGCAAGTGTCACTCACTATTGCAGCTTTAGTTTCCAACAAAAAGTTGAAGTTTATTATAATAATTTGGAACAGCCGGAGGTGGATAACATAATGCCAAAATTATTTACAGACGTTTTCTTTTTTTTTAAGAATAGAAAGTCGAACCATATTCATGCCTTGTTATTTTGCGATATTCAATTTCAATTCAGCACTTTTTTTTTTTATCGAAACCTCTTAGCGATGGACTCAATTGAGCAAGAGTCGGAACCGGCTTTTAGAGAGTTGGCGGCTGAGAGTTACCTGGACTCTGAAACAGATCCACCCCTTGACTTTGACGCGACTTTCCATGAGAGTAAGTACCAACAGCTTCTTAGGGATCGTGATGAGCTGCGTTTTCGATACAAGCGTGAAAAGAGGGACAGAGAATCTCTTGAGATAAAGTTACATCAAGAATTTGACCAAAAGATACATTTTGAAGAAAAGTTATCCGAAGTTTCGAGAAACCTGGCGAGTTACGAGGAAGAGCTTCAGTCACTGCGCCTTGAGAATAGCCATCTGAAAGCGCAGTTTAGCCAACTAAGAACAGCCATCCAGACAAGAGTGAATTTGGGCACCGCAGCGGTGATGCAAAGTGGATCGGAGAGGGCATCTTTAGGTACTGGCGGCGGCATCTTTCTGTCTAGTTCCTCTGCTGAAGGTTCCTTCTCGGTGAGCAATGAGATGTATAAGCAAGAAGTAGCCTTACTGGCCCACGAAAACGAGCTTTTTAAGCAAATTATCGATGTAATAGATAAACAGGACTACAGCAAAGCTATACTTGAGGATAGACTTTCTGGAAATCACAACGAGAAGCAGAGGTTGCTCGAGGAGGAAGTAATAAGGCTAGAAAGGGAGAAGTTGCTGCTGGAAGATCGCGTGAGGGAACTGGAAAGATTCACTCAGGAACAGGAGCGTCATCTAGAGGAAGCAAACAACAAGGCCGAAAGTGATTTAAGGTTATGCAAGAGAGAGAATAAGGTGTTAGAAAATGAGCTTTACTCGAAGTCTACTGTTGTGGAAGACTACGAATTTCAAATGTCACAGATGAAGCAGGCGTATGAAGAAGAAATTCATCAGGTCGAGATCAAGCTTGAAATGGAGATCAGCAGCAACAAACAACTTCAGGAACAAACTCATCAATTAGAGGAAAATATCCGTAAAATTGAGGAAGAAAGAAAGGAAATTCTCCTTAAAATCGAAGAAGCCTACAAAAGTGAAAATGATATTATTGACGAAAGAAATACCCTTCAGGAGACTTACTCACGAGATGTCAATGAGTTGCGTATGAATATTGAAGAAGAAATCCAAACGAAAGCGGAATTGTCGATGGAAATAGAACGACTAATGGCAGAATTACTAGAATCTGACAGACAAAGAAAGGAAATGGAGGACAGATTCTTTCGTGAAGCTCAAGAACTTAAACTTCGGTTTGAGAAGGAAAGAGAAGAAATTGTCTCTTACGTCAATGGATCAGCTGTCAATCAGTTTATGATTCCAACAAACTTGTTACAGCAAACGCACACCGCATCATCTCAACTTGTTTCCGGTGGACAGGGACAACTTTCAACGCAAGAAGATGGAAAACAGAAACTCGAAGAAGAAATTCGAAAGAAAGAGAGGCTCGAAAAAGAAAACAAGAAACTCCTGTACCAGATTAATGAATTGCTTGAGCAAAACGTCACTAATGGAATGTCTACAACTCGTCTAAAGGACAGGATGACCGCAACGTCTCAGACGTCGGGTAGCAAGCAAAATTTGAAAGAGCTGATGGACGAAATAGAAGAACTGAGAGAAACCTGCCAAATATTGGAACAAGAAGTTAAGAAAAAGAAGGAAGTAGAAAATAAAAACATGGAACTGTCAGAGAAGATCGAAGAGCTAACGTCTAAACAAGATGAAATGATCCGTAAGCAGAGAGAATTAGTGAAGGAGCTGGACAATTCGTTGTCATCTGTGCGGCAGGTAGAGGATAAGAACAAGCGACTGACAGACGACGTAGGGAGTCTCTCGAGGAAAATAAGAGAAATGGAGGAAAACTTTAGAAATGAAAAGGAAGACTGGATAAGAAATTTCAGTAAGGACAAGACGTCACAAATAAACGATATCTTGAGTGAAAAGGAAATACTCGAGAAAAAGCATAACGAGCAGGTGAAAGTTAACAGAAACATGGAGGCCGAGATCAATTCCCTGGAGACGAGGATTTATGACTTAGAGAGGAATAACAAACGTCTAGAGAGGAAGAAGAGTGAAATAACGGCTCAGCTAACGGAGGAAATCAATTTTGAGAGAAACAGAGCTAAAAGTGTTAAAGAGGAGCTCGACAAGAGCGTTGAGATATTTAAGAAGCAGACGGAGCAACTGGAGAGCACTTTGTATGACAGGAAGAAGAAATATGATGAGGAGATCAGGACCTTGGAGGAAGAGAAACAGCGAATCCGAAACGAGTTTGACAATGAAAAGGAGATGTACAGGCGGCGCTTTGAAGAGGAGAGAAAAACGATGGAAAGAAGAATAAATGAAATAGAGGAGAGATTGAGGCAACAAAACGCGTCTCGCAACGAATTTGTAGCAAATCAGGTTTCTTTGACTTCTGACGAGTTTCTTGTCACCAACACCGTTAATCAACCTGGAGTAGGTACAGCTTCTCAGCAAACAATAATCGAGTTAAAGAAAAAGATAGATACTCTTACATCTGAGAAAAAAGAATTGCAAGAGAACCTTTATGATACAGAGAGGAGGTACAGTCGAAAATTTGATGATATGGAATGCGACAGTGATCAGAAGATTAAGAAATTGAGGAGTGAGATTGAAGAAGAGTATAGAATAAAATTACATGACTATGAAAGACAAGTCGACAATCTTAGGAAGAGCGATTCGTGTCAAAGAGATTCAAAAGATCAGTTGGCATATCAAGATGGAGTTGGAAGTATGGCTGATCTGGTTAAAGATCACAAAGATCAGATGGACGAGTTGAGAAGGCAAATCAAGATTCAATTGGACGCCTTTGAAAGTGAGAAACAAATCTTTAAATTGGAGCTACTAAACACTACGCGAATTAAGGATGGCGAGCACAAATGTCTTCAAAACAACGTCCAAAAACTGACAGAAGAAGTGAAGAAGCTGAGACACGAAAAAGAGACCCTACTGAACAAACTTAGAAAGGAGAGAGGAAGCAACAACAGCAGAATCAAAGAGCTGTCAGAGGCCGTGACGAAAGTTCGTGAAGAGTGCGATGTAAGACTTCGAAAAGAAAGAGAAAGTACCCAGAAGTCCATGAACGAACTTAGGAGGAAGCTCTCTGTTTCTGAAAACAAAACACGAAGCCTAGAGGAAAAGCATCTGAGAGAATTACATCAACTGGAGGTTAAATTCGAGTATAAGAAATCAGAGTTGGAACAGGATACGACGAGCATGGAAGGTCAGTTAAGGGAAAGTCTCCAGATGGAATATCGAGTTGCTCTGGACAAAGAAAGGGAGAAATACGAGGAGACTTTGCGCGTATTGAGAAAAGAGATTACATTCCTGCAGGAGCAGCGAAAGCAGATTCAGCTCAAGCTTTCTGAACAGGGAATACATAGCACCTACAGCCTACTTCTCACCAAAGACATTCCTGCGAATAAGGGGTCACTTTTTAAAACCGAGTGGGATTTGGAAATGAGAGCTTCACGTGGAAAGATGGAAGTCACAATCCAGGATCTCGAGCGAGAGATAGAATTCTTGCGAAAAGAGAAATACGATTTAAAAACGAATTACAAACAAGAAAGAGCCCAGATGCAGGAGGAATTTGATAGAGAAAGGGATCGCCTGGAGGAGAAATACAAAAGACAAATTGAAGATCTTAAAAGAAAACTACAGACAACTACTTTACATATGAAATCGACGATGTTCGTGGACAAAAAAATGGTGAGTTTAGCATTACGCGTGCTGTTTTTTGGAGAAGAACGATTAATTGAATATCATTACTGTGGTATTTCAAGTATCACTGAAATCATATTTTTTACTTTATTCATGCCTTATTTATTCATCCTCTCTCAGCAAGTGCAGCCCACCTCTAGTGTCCATGTTTTGAGAATCCTGTTGTTTCCACTATGTCTTCTTAAACAGGAAAACTTTCCTCTGCGAGCTAAAAAAAAATCAATAATTTTGTATTTAATTTCAGAGCAACGGATTCGCGAATGTCTCAGATTGTACTCCTCCCTTACGTTTAACCCACTTACTTCTCGTGAATATTATACAGGCAGCTGAAATAAGACGATCTTCCCAGACGGCTTAACTCTTTTTGAAGGCTTCAGTGAACATTCTGACTATTTTTCTTAGGAAAATATCTGAAATGTATCCTTTTGGTTCCTTTGTCAGCGATACTCTACCAGTGTAACTGAATCTCTACATGACAAGAACTTAACCTTAGATGCGAAGAGAAGTTCGTTAGAGAGCCAGATGAATTTTCTTAAGGGGAGAATGGATGACATTGAAGAACGTCAAACGCGAGCCCTCCAATCAAAATCAAGGAAGGTTAGTGTTACGAATTCTTGGTGATACTTTCTTTAGGTATTTTTTGCTACCTTACCTCGCTCTTTTTTCTTTAACCAGAATCTTTTCTGTTTACGATTAGTACTGCTCGTGAGGTGTTACACTTTTCTGGCTTTCGTCACTGGCGTAAGTAGTAAATCATTCATTTAAGTTGCCGCTTGTCCTTCTCCAGGCCACCAATGTGAGGTTTTCCACAAGTCTGGAGAGAGGCCGTGATCTTGGCCGTCAGTCTAAAAGGCTCTCGTCATCAATGTTAGACCTGAGCTCGAGTTCTTTACAGCAAAGGGAAAAATCTGGAACTCCCAGAATTGTCTCCGGTTCTCAAAAAACAGCAAGGTCGAATCGAGAGACTAAAGATAGCAGGTCCTTTTTGAGCCAACCACTACATGACGTGCGAACTTTAGGGCAGGGTTCTTATACAAGAGGTGATCAGTACCTAGCCAGTCGTGGTCATGGTATTGGAGGTTCTTCTTCCACAGTATCAACTCTCCAAGGTGGTCGTAAGTCTCGCGCACCTTCCTCGTTTTTTCATGCGAGATCATTGAGTAGTGGGTTTGACGCTACACGCAGTAGCAGTCTTTTACAGCCAGAAAGTACTTTTCGCCGTGACCAGTTGTTTCTACCGTCCGTTGGAATCTTAGGTGGCCTCTCCCAAGCAAGGGAATTTGGGGCACTCGGGGGATCAACGTTTGATGGCTTTGGCAGTGTGAGTGGATTGAATTTAAGATTTGGTTTTCAACGGGTGATGTCAGGTCCATCTGTTTATGGCCTAGGTGTAGCATCTGGCTTTTATGGCGGCTTGCATCATTCCGCCAGTCTTGGCAACCTTCATCAGCAACTCTCATCACAAACTACAGAAAGTTCGTCGCGACAAGCGCCCATGGAGATTAGTGGTAAGGTTGACGATAAAAAGGCGTCCGATGACACTCCGCGTCAAGTTGTATCTTCTGAGGAAGCCAAGGCGTTTGAAGAAAGAAACACCTCTCATTCAACGGCTGTGCCCGAGAATGACTCAGGTAATGGGCACTCGCAGGAAATCCCATGCGTAAATGAATCAGCTGATGGCGAATCAACCGCTCTCCCTGAGAATGACTTAGCCATTGACCAGCCGCAGGAAATGCCATGTGTACTTCAACCCGCTGAGGACCAAGAAGCTGCCCAACAACAAGTGACCGGGTCACTTATTCCACAAGCTGAAGAAAATTCTCCAGAAAACAAAGGTGCTGAAAATTATCAGGAGCTATCAGAGCAGTCAGAGCAAGCCTGATGAAACAGTCTAAAAAACACCTTAATGGAAGTTCAGCACAACCAAGATCGACACAATTCTTGAATAAGAAATGACATTACCTTTGTTAATATTGGAAAGGTCATTGTGATAAACGAAATCGGTGATGGAGGACTATTATTTGTAATTTTAGTTCAACCTTGCCGCAATCAATAAGCCAATCAAATGGCATCGATAATTTTGGAAGATTAGTCTTCAGATAGAGAGGAACCTGTCACTTTGTTTTAGTTTGAGGGAAATGTTGTCAAACTTTTTTTTTACAAAGAATAATACTTCTGATTTTTAAGATAATGTTTTACAATTCAATCCCCAAACTTGTTAACTATTTCAAGCTAGAATTTAATCCAAGTCAAAACATTTGAACGTACTTGAAGAATAATACGATTCGAAATAATGTTTTGATGCAAGAGACCCATTCTGCTAAAGTTTTTGAAACAATAATGATCTAAACAAACGATAAAACAAAAATGATATAATGCTTGTTTGCAAGAAATTCGATCATCATATCCACACGAATGTTACGGATTATGAGTCTTCCGGTATGTACCATATTTTGATTTACTACTGTCTTGAAGGTTTTGTGATTGATTGAGTATTGGGATTCACTGAGTTGGGGAAATGTTTCCTCTGCGTCTTTTTTGTTGAATTATCTGTGTACGGTTTACGTTACCTGCACTTTTCCTTGACAACGAGTTGATGGAATTGCACATTACTGTTTTTCTTTTTTTTTTAATTTTCTAACATAGATGGCTTGTTGAGGGCACCCACTGAGGCAATTATAGGGAGGAAAAGGTAAATTCTATTTTACTTGTGAGCAAGTTTTGTGACTTGGATTTAACCAGACTGACACTCATTGTAACTTAAGGCATTCAATATCTTAAGTTATCCTTGTTGGTGTTAAAAGAGCATTTCATGTTGCATTTCGTATCAAGTGAAGGAGGCATGAAATTAATTTCAAATCGTTATTATCAGGTAAAATGGACAAAGTTTTTAGAAGTAAGAGTGTTGCAGATTTCAAATGGTGTTTTTCATCAAGTTATTCCCACTATTTTTAAAGGGCCGGTAATTTGTTTTCTATTAAGGGTAAGTTGGGTATTAAAAATGTAATTTTAAATGATATTTTTCTTTAAGCGAAGGCATGTAAGGAATTCCGCACTATTATTATTGGGTAACTTGGGTGGTGGTTTTCGAAAAAAGGGTTTATTTATCAAGTGAAGATACCAGATTAAGACATGAAAAGAATGTCACACATGATAATTACTGTGTAATTTTAGCTATAGCTCTTGATGGATGAGTAATCATTTTCTCTTGACGATACAAAAAGAATTGCATATTTAACATGCTTGTTGGCAAATAAAAAATGAAGTTTCTTCTTTGTTTAAAAAAATATAGAATATAAATAACGTGTCACAGGACCTGTGACCAGTCAAACCGCTTCTTTTTGTTTCCATTCTCAAGCCTTAATCTATAATTCGATATTTTTGACACACTTAAGACCGTAGCTTTATCATGAGTTTGTAATCTACGTTTAATACAAACTCAATGACCGGTTTTTTCGTGAAACGTTCTACCAGCAATAGTGTTTTCCCACTTTAACGCCAAAGATCTGATTATGAATTCTCCCCTCTAGCTGCTACACATTTCCTTGTAAGTAAGTTACAAGAATTTGGTATTGGATGAAGACAACAACTTCTACCTGATATGTTTTGAGTATTCACATTACCTGTTTACCGCATAAGTACTCAAAGAGTTTCCAAGATCGTTAACTTGACCACAAAGGTTTACGGCTGAAAAAATTGTGGTAGACTCAGAAAAGTTTATACTTCAAATAAAAATTCTGACTGCTCCTTAATTTGCCTCTCCGTCCGTATTTGAAGAGGCCTGATTCAGAGCTTAAATGATTCTGAAGTTTGATTGATTCTTTTAAAGCGATTTATAATACTCCGGTAGAGACATTGATTAAAGCAGTTTTAATGGTAAGTGCTTTTTTGTTACATACATTGTTTAAATTTCCGCTTCTTTTAATGACCTTCATCCCAGCAGTCTCTGCTTTTACCGAATTCGCGACCTAGGCCTAGAAAAGTGTTCGATCTCTGACATGTACTGTGATGCAGTAATCACGGCGGTGACGTAAGTCGAACCACAAAATATTTCGCGACATATTCCGATTCTAACGGAAGCGGTAACAAATAGTTTTGCCCATATAACTTTCAAACCCCCGTGAACCCATTATTGTTGACCGAAAAAAACGTTCTTTCCATTCGTGCTTTCCCATGCAAAAGCGGCGAAATGTCTTTGGGCTGAATACAATCCAATATATTTCCAAGCTAACCTGCGAGTATTAATTTGAAAAAAAATGAGGTGAAATTATTTCCTCTCTTAAATTATATAATTAACAGGCATTTTCACTTCAAGGGACGCCCGCCTGAAAACGACATTTCTTTCACTCTAATTAATTTCAATCAATCATCGTAGACCCATTATCAAACTATTTCCAATCAAAAAAGGGGAAAGTTTCTAAAGAGGTTGTGGTGCTGCGTCGGTGGAGGAAAATAGCAAGGTAATTTTCGTTTTATCAACTAGTTTATAGTGTAAATTGGCAACCGTAAAGAGTTTCAAAGCTGACATTTCTGCGCATCTGTTTTTTGAAATGAATCCTCTGTTGTGATTGTCTTCTCTGAGCAGGAGAAATGGAGGCTTTTTGTCTGCTTGAGATTCATGGGTTGGAGGAAACAAGGTCTCAGAACCCGCTTACTTGTAAAGACTGTGGCAAGAGCGTTCGAAGTAATCAAAATGCAATCTTGTGTTCTGATTGCAATTACTGCGTGTTTCACATAAAATGCCTTCAAATGTCACCATTAATCTTCAAGTTCTATTTAGATAACACAAGCTTAGACTGGACATGTTCCTTTTGTGCACTACCAATTGCAAATTTAAGCGATTCATTCTTCGCTGACGAAATGGACCTCATTGACCAAACGAATCGATTTCTGAGAGAGGGAAATTATGCTAATTAGTCCATGGCGGACAATGATACCTATAACAAGCATATGCAAATCCAGATAACCCTCTACGACAAGAACCCAGTTATGTGATTAGCTCATCGCATATTCCAGTACATATCACCATGCGAAATGTCAAGAGTTTGTGTCGCTACGATCAAACGAGCCACAACCCTCTAAACTGTTTTAAACAGAAACAGAGGGAACGAAATCGTCTCTTACCCTTTGCACTATGAATGTCCGATCGATTGAGAACAAGTCTGCTGAATTCGTTGATTATGTTTTGACGTGTAAATCTGATTTATTCGCTATTAGAGAGACATGGCTGACAGAGAATGATGCGGCTCACAGGGCTGAAATTACACCAACTGGGTTCAAGCTTGTTGATCATTCACGTCAAAATCGTCGAGTTGGAGGAAAAACAGTTCCCTTCAAAGAGTATTTAAATGTTCAAACAATTGCAGGAAGGGACCTTCGTTCATTCGAGTATTTAGAGCTGATAGTTTCCTCCGGTGGACTCAAATTTCGACTCGTTGTTCTCTACCGTCTGCCTTATTCAACTAGGAATCCGGTAACTACCAACTCCTTTTTTATGGAATTTACGGAACTTTTGGAAACTTTAATCATTTCCAATGAACCTTTGGTCATAACTGGTGATTTTAACATTCACTCCGACAACTCTCATGACCCCCGATGCAAATAGACCACTTTCATAAATGGCTGCCCGATTAACATTCTTTTGTTTAAATTTAAAGTAGCCCTAATGGCCTCGTTCTCCAATACAAAATTCAAAAGAATACATTATCTCAAGCGAGGCCAGTAGGGCTAATTTAAATTTAAACAAAAGAATATTTATACGGCAGCCATTTATGAAAGTGGTCAATAGATTGTTGGATCTCTTTGAGTCGATGGGCCTTTGCCAACACGTTGATGAATCAACACATGAGCATGGTCACTCACTTGACTTAATGATTACTCGTGCATCAGATTCTATTATCTGGGGATCACCTGTTATTGAAGTTGAATTTGAAGTTCATTTATTTGTTTAAGCAGGTTAATTTATTTGGCAGCTGTAATAGCTGATATGGACCTGCTGTCCTAACCCACCCATCCCACCCCAGGGGAGGACATCCATCATACAGTAATCTCGTGTGTGGGAAATTAACGTCTCCTGCCCCAACCCTGCAGGAAACGGGACCTCCATTTATTCGTCCCTATCCGAGAAGACTAGAATATCTGACCATTTCTTGATGTTATAGAAAGGTAGCAAATTCTTCTCAATTATTTTAAGACCTTGAGTGTTGGTCCGGCCGGGGCTCGAACCCTCGACCTCCCGCACTACAGTCATCATCATCATCATCATCATCATCATAGTTTATTTAATAAAGCAGGTTGAAGGATAGGCAAGACATTACGTCCTGATGTGGACCTGCATCAATTAAACTATCAACTAATAAATACCTAATTAGTGAAAAGACCGAAAATGGTATGTAAATAATGGCAATTAAAAGAAATAAATATTAACAACAATACGGAGTAAATGTTAAAAGTATTTAAAGTCAACAGATTTGTAGGAAACGCTGCAGGAAGCTTTAGCAAAACTTATAGATTTCAAAATTCTCTTATTTTCCCTGAGTTTTCTCTTGAAGGAAGTTAAGTTTGAACTGTTCTTCATGTCTTCGGGAAGGAGGTTCCAGGATAGTGCAGCTCTGTGCTTAAACGAAGATCTTCCCATTTCTGTTCTTGGTCTATGAACCTTAACTTTTAGGGACTTTCTTAAGTCATAAGGGGTCTCGGATTTCACTATTAAGTCATTTAGAGGCTCGATGCTATTTCCATGATAGATATTGTACGTAATAACTAAAAGTCTCCTGATGTAAAGTGAAACAATAGAGTTCCAGTGTGGAGCGTTCATGATGTCATCACTGTGGATGCTATGGGGTAGGTTGTAAATAATTCTAGTAGCTCTTAAATGAATTCGATCAATATCATCCGTCAAGGTTGAAGAACAAGACCCCCAGACTACAATGCCATACAAAACGTTAGGGATAATAGTTTTATAATAGATGTTTTCTAAGGTTGGTATCGGTAAAAACTTTATCCGATTCAGTACTGCGACTTTGTTGCTGAATGACTTACAAACGTTCTTTATGTGCTCCTGCCATGATAGCTTGCTGTCAATTGTCACCCCAAGACAAGTCCAGCGCTGTCTCCATTGCCCATCTTTTTTCGGATCATTCCTCTGTCATAACAACTCTCCAAATGGTCAAAACAGAAATTACATCAAAGGAAAGAGTTTACAGGAAAAATAATTCAATTGGTGTAGACTCGTTTTGCGAAGATTTAACGGCTTCTGAACTTTGCCAAAACACCCCGAGAGTGTTGGATGAACTTGTAAATTGCTACAACAACACATTGGGGGTTATTCTAGCTAAACATGCACCGCTTCAAATAAAGATAATTGCCACAAGACCTCGTGTACCTTGGTATAATGATGATATTTTAGCCGGAGGCAAAGCGAATAAGGAGGAAAGCAGAAAGGAAATGGCGCCGCACGAAATCTTTGGATGACTTGATACGATATAAATCTGCACGTAATTTCGCTACTGACTTAGTGAGAAAGGCGCGCTTCGATTTTTATCAAGGCTTTATCCAAGAAAAAAGTGGAAATCGCCCTTCCCTCCTCATAAAAACAGATCTATGTCGGTAAATGAGATGGGAAACTTCTTTGTTCAAAAGATTAGCAATATTAGACCTAAATTCAAGGAATGTACCATTCAAGATTGTGAGAGCTGTCAGCCACCAGAGAACTCACATTTATGTTAGTCGTCATTTAATTGTTTTGAAGCTCTCACACAAAGCGAGGTTTACAACATCATCATGGGAATGGCCAAGAAATCATGCGCTCTCGATCCAATTCCGACACCTTTACTTGTTAAATCTATCGATGTTCTTTTACCAGTTACAACTAAAACAATCAATCTTTCACTTCAAAGCGGTTATTTTCCTCCAGTATGGAAAGAAGCTCTTGTTCTACCAATTCTGAAAAAAGCCAATCTTGCTCTTGTTTATAAGAATTACCGGCCTGTGAGTAATCTTTCGTTCATCTCAAAAGTAATCGAACGAGCTGTGTTTCTACAAGTTGATAATTATATGAAGAGGAACGATCTTTATCCGTCTATACAATCTGCCTGTTGGAGGAACCACAGCACGGAAACAGCTCTTCTAAAAGTGAAAAATGATATTCTACTTGACATGAATTCTCAGCAAACAGTCCTTCTCGTGTTATTAGACTTAAGTGCCGCTTTCGACACAGTTGATTACAATGTACGTGTACGTAAGCTTCAATTTTCGTTTGGAATTACTGGTACACCACTTGAATGGTTCTCTTCTTATCTGACGGCACGTCGACAACGCATTTCCATCTGTGGTACCTTATCTGATAGTTTCGGTCTGGACTGGGCGTTCCGCAAGGTTCCCGTCTTGGTCCTTTATTGTACATAATTTATTCTTCGACGTTTTTTAAATTGTCGAACAACATCTCCCGGAAGCTCACTGTTATGCAGATGACTCACAACTATGCCTTTCTTTTAAACCTGATTAGGTGACAAGCCAACGAGATGCTATTATCATCATGCAAAATTGCATAGATGATATCCGCTTATGGATGGAGCACGATAAACTCCTTTTTAACGATGAAAAAACGGAGTTTCTTTTTATGGGGACCCGGCAACAACTGTCAAAAATTAACATCTCTTCGATTATTGTTGGAATATCCCAGGTTGAAAGATCATCTGTTGTCAAAAACCTTAGTACTTTTCTTGACGACAAACTATCTATGAATGCTCATATAAACAAAGTTTGTAATATATCATTTTATTATATTAATTCATAATATCTGGCGCATTAGGAAGTATATATTGCCAAACTCTACAGAGACTTTGATCTACGCTTTTATTACCAGCAGATTGGATTACTGTAACAGCTTACTTTATGGTACACTTCAAGTACAAATTGACAAGCTACAAAGGGTTCAAAATGCAGCCGCTAGGCTAATCTTTAAACAACCTAAGTTTAGCCATATTACACCACTGTTGTGCCAGCTTCACTGATTACCAATTAGGTACCGTATAGAATTTAAGATTCTTTTATTGTGTTTTAAGGCAATGCACGGTATGGCACCCGGCTATATTTGTAAGCTTATTAGCTTTAAAATTCCCACTAAATATGAGCTAAGGTGGAATCAAAAACTTCTGCTCAAGTTCCCAAGTGGTGAGATGTTACCCACATTGGGAGCGAGGGCATTCTACTATGCTGCAGCACGTCTCTGGAATGACTTACCAAGTAACATCACTGGCCTTCACTCCTTCTCTAGTTTTAAACATAACCTTAAAACCTACCTTTTTACCCGGGCTTTACATACTTCGTTCTTACGTTCTGTGCCCGCATCTGTCTTTCTTACAAAGAGTTGAAACAGAGCAAAGCATGGATTTCTTTCTTATCCTCAAAAACGCATTAGAACATGACCAGTATCACGTGCAGCCTACTTGACAGATGTGAGAGGGAGAAAAATGTTGGATAAGTGTAAAGAGATTAGGAAACGTTTTGATTGGGCATGCGGTTTGCTTTAGAGGTTCGATCCCTCCTTCCATTTCATATTATTGTTCTGGTCCTATGTTGCAGCATTTCAGTGAACTACAAATCGTAAATATTGATGTGAGTGTCTGATTCTTGGCTATAGCTATATTTACAACAAGAAGGTAACCTGTTTCAAGCGTTAAATTGGTAATTATATAAGGTGCGAAAGTAGATGCCAGCATAAGGAGACACATATCAGGTAGCTTTACGCCCTAACGCGCCCAGTTTAAAAACTCGACGCCTGGAGCGAGCTTAAGATCTCAAATGATTTTACCAAACATGTCACAAACACCCCTCTACATTTAGGTACAAACTGGGTCAGAAAAAAATTAACTTACCCAGCATTTTTCATGATAATGCTGAGCTTGCATTCGGGGATCGATTCCATTCTTTTCAGTTTGAACGCAATCTCGTTATCATAATCGGTATTGGAATTAAAAAAACTTATTTGCGTTGAATCACAGTTGTCATTCTTCAACCACGGGCACACGGTCAGCGAAGACAGCTGAAGATCTGCTATCGTCTCTTTCATAATGTAACTCCCAGTTGATTTGGGAGCGAACTCTAAATCGAAATCCTCCTCCGGCACTAAATCAGAACAAATAAGGCTGTATTCATTTCTTCTTCAAGCCAATTATTCCTAAGTGAGAGTCGTATCATCAAACGTTAGCGACAGCTACAACAGTCTATCAAAACAAACATTAGCAAACACAATATTCCAATCACATCGTTTAACATATTCGCGAACTTTTCGCTCGGGGTGAAAAACGTCGATGATTAGATTCCGTTTGGTTGTGGTTTTTGTGTCTTATTGACCTAAACGCTTGACTTGGCCACAGGCTTCATGCTCTAACGCAAAGCCTCAAGAGTGAAACCTTCATTTCTCATGATCTTCCTACATTAGTCAATGGTGACAATGATAAAAATAATAATGTGAATGTGAGACTGAAATAGTAATCTGTGTCACTTTCATTAAGAAAGCAGATCTTACTCTCTTCTAATAATTGAAACAGGAAGGAAGGACAACTTTCCTCCAATGAATAACTCTTAGTGACGTGAAAAAATTCCTCAAACCTCCATCACTGTACAACAGTGTTGCAAAATTCGATGCGGCCCTCTTGTAATATTTAGAGGTTCTCCCATACTATATCCTTCTTAAAGTCATTTCGTAGGGTTTAGGGTGAAGAAGGATAATATCCTCCCAGGAAGGTTTTGTAAAAGTTACTGGTACAAGATAAAGGAAAGTGGAACTTTTCTGTCCAAAGTGGTCGGTATAAAAAGGCAAGGGTTTGAACTTTCCCCTCAATTTTAGGATTTTAATTGAAATATCAGTCTATGTAAGAACATATGATGGGTGTTTGCTAACCAACATTCGGCTGTGTGACTGAGGATGGAGCTTCCTGGTGAACACCGCCGACTGATGTCTCGTTCTTCACTTCACTCCAGTTAAGCAACGGAGAATGGAATTTTTCGCATCTCTTTTTTGAGATAACACTTTGATGCTATTATCCGAAAGGCAAGACGACCACATCTGTAAGCATGTCATTCTTCCCACAAACGGATTTTGCATTTGAGCTACAATCTTTTTCCAACCGAGGACTAACGAACCCCCGCCTGGAATCGTGAGGAGAGTCGTAAAAAGATATTGTGACCCCGCCAGGATTCCGCTAACCACTTTCGTGCCATTTATTAAGAAGCTGTAGGTGCCCGGGTCGTTTTTCCATGCTAGACATAAAGGATTCCCAAAGCCGCTTTTACGTTGGGGTATGGAAAACTGTATATTTCCTCTGAAATATAAGTGGACGATCGAGAGGTTCGTCAGGGATCTAGCCAGACCCATTGCAGAACGACCTATCGCCAGCTCGCTGGGCTCAAAGCCTCAGAATTTCTCACGAGCGCAAAAAGACATCGAGGAAGTGGAGGACTTTGTATATCTTGGCAGTAACATCAGCAAGGATGGCGGTTCTGATCGAGACATACAAGTGAGGATCGGGAAGGCAAGAACTGCTTTCACAACTCTACGTCCTTTGTGGAACTCTAAAACAATTTCCAGAAAGATCAAACTACTGATATTTAAAACCAACGTGAAATCCGTCCTCCTGTATGGGTCAGAGACATGGAGGGTAACAAAAGCAACCTCCAACAAACTGCAGTCCTTTGCAAATAAATGCTTACAGTCCATCATGGACATACATTGGCCTGAGGTCATACGGAATGAAGATTTGTGGGCAAGAACTGAACAGGAATGAATTGACAACTAGATTAGAAGGCGCAAATTGGGTTGGATAGGGCACACCCTCAGAAAACCGAACAGCAATGTGACCAGGCATGCACTGAGGTGGA
This sequence comes from Stylophora pistillata, assembly GCF_964205215.1. Lineage (NCBI taxonomy): Eukaryota > Metazoa > Cnidaria > Anthozoa > Scleractinia > Pocilloporidae > Stylophora > Stylophora pistillata. Next base: position 11,119,095 of record NC_142522.1, on the reverse strand, counting down.
ACCCACAAGGGAAGAGAAAACAAGGCCGTCCTAGAAACAGCTGGAGGAAAACCGTGGACAAGGAGGCGGCCAAGGCAGGCTACACCTGGAATGAAATAGAGAAGATGGCCCGGGATAGAAGGAGATGACGTGAGGTTTCCTTGCACCTATGCTCCACAGGGAGTGAAAAGGGTTAAGCAGAAATGCTCGTCCTGTGGTGACAATAATATAGGGGTCTGCCCGCAGGCTCATGATAAAAAGACAGGGACCTCGTTAAGAAGACAGTTACCGAACTTGCGTGACGCGCAATTTGTAGCGGACTCGCTTTGAAATTTCGTAAGCAAGTTATGGGTGCCATTTTCGCTTGTGCGAGTTTCAGTTTTTGAGTCGCAATTTTTCGAGGTTGTTGATGTTTTTTTCTGAGTCTACCGTGTTACCGTTTCACCGTTTTTCACTCGAATAAACGTGCCTGCTTACACAACTCCTTTGATTAAGAGATTTCCGTTTCCGCATCCGAACAGGCCCAGTTGTATTAAAGGCGAAAAAGGCTATCTAACAGATAAATTGCTATCCACAGGATGAGTGATACTGAGGAAAACCTAATGCAATATCCATCGGTTAGGGGTTTATCCACTACATAGGTTTTATCCAACCTTTGAACGACCGCAGCAAGGTAGTCTGTCTAATTGTTCCCAACTTCGAGAATTTTTGACTTTACTCAAATAGGATTATCGTGTGTCAGTAATAAAAACCACTCTTGGAAATTAGTTGATTTTTTTTTCTGGAGTTAGATTACACGTTTAATTAAGACTGCTGCATGCGTAAAGCTTCATCATCGAGAGTTCAAATCCGGCCGGACCAACACTCATGATCTTTAAATAACTGAGTAGAAAGTGCTGCCTTTGTAATAATATCTGTAAACGGTTAGACTTTCTAGTCTTCTCGGATAGGGACGATAAATGGAGGTCCCGTCTCACAAGCCCTTATATGTGATTTAAATTTGTGGGACGTTAAAGAACCTACACACTCCTCGAAAAGAGTAGGGCACGTAGTGCCCGATCTTGCGTTCTATCTTTCTGCAGTGTCTATCCAGGGTAAATTGGGGGGAGGGGTGGTGCCTAGCCTGGACCTTGTGTTCCGTTCGTACTAACCCTTCCGGGTCTGGTCACACCCGGTAAAGTCGTTAAAACAAAACAAAACAAAACAAAGTAGTAATATTAAGTGTGAATTGAATTCGATTGATCAAGTAAGTAACTAAATTTCTTAAACAACTGAGATATTACGCGCCGTCGTTTAGAACAAACCCAAGTTGAATGGGTTCGTGAAATTTGTTAGTCTGAAAAAATCTACACGAGCTTATACCCAGTTAAACCAGAAATCATATGCTTACCAGTATCAATCCGTACCTAGATGAAGCCTTCATTGTGTAAAGTTTTAGGTGTAGTTAAAAGAAGTTTGTATTTCTCTCATATAAGAGGGTGTGATTTTTTCCATATTTTCTAGGCAGGCCATTTAATATACGCATCAGACTTGAAAGCTTCCGATGCAACAGTTGTTTAAAGAATTGGAGGCATTGTTGAGCAGTTAAGCTTTCTAGCAATTTGTTTCTATTGCATTTATTCGTTGACCAAAGCTACGATGAAACAACGCCAAAGGTCTCCTTCCTTATTGGAACTGTGCAGCATTGTCAAAAATAGGCAATAGCTCGCAAGGAACTCGATCCTCTCTGGTTCAGAACTTGAAGGAAGTTTACTTGGTTTGAATAACCAACGTACCAAACAAACAGCGGTCAATGGACGACAAAACCTTGCTTTTGAAGTTCTGGAAGTGGACAGAGAATCTCAATCGCATTCGACACCAAACCAGTATTTAAACGGTGCCTATGGCTCGCGAATTTCTGATTTTCAAAGCCAAATGGAACGAAACATTCATTAAACAGTTCCGGCTGTCTGCGAGAGCGCAGTCCTTGAGGGATCTTCTCGGCCGTTTTTTTTTCTGTACCCTGCTCCCTCTTACCTCATAGAAAGAACTCTGGAATGAAAGCAAGGGACTCTCAGTCCACCAAACCTTACAAGCCACTTTGTGAGGAAATAAGCCAGCTAGATATAGATGAGAGAGGAATAAAAGGTAAAAGTGACCTACTAGTGAAAGGAATGAGCGATCGAGAATGTCGTTCCTGTTTTCAGGCAAGCTATTCACACGAGCAAGCAAGTACACAAAACCTCGCTGCATATTCACAATTTCAAACAAGAAGCAAAGATAAGATTCGAGGTAGCCAAGTCGTATGGTCGCCCGAACAAACACAGACCAATTTGCAACAAAATGAAACAGTCCTACGCTCACCCACACAACGTGGCCAGAGGTCTACCATCGCTGCCACAACACTTATTCCCGGCTCTAAACAGCAGTATTATGTACCCGGAACATAGCTTCCCGTGCCAATGTCAGTACTTCAGGACGGATCAGAAACCAAATGATCCCTTCTCCAGGACACTCACGACAGAGCCTTCAACGATATGAAAGAAACACAGTCAGGAGGCAGGGAAAAGAGCAACAGCACTAGCATGATTGGACTGCCACCGTTACTGAACTACACCAGAGAGAAGCCATTCCGCACTTGCCAGAACGAAACTACACATCATCGCCGCAGTCACTGAAGTGGTTCAAATATGCTCCTTGAAGAAACAGGAGAACTACGGTATTCTGAATATCCAAGGAACAGAAGAATCTCCGTATGCCTAGAGACAGACACTACTCGTCGACACCGAATATTTTCGAGAGTGTTACAGAAACGTTTCTAAGCTTGTCACGAGAAACAGGAAACAGGAAAGAACAGCTTTGTAAATGCAGGTTATTCTCTTCGTTTTTGCATTTTGTTCGTTTCCTTTTCTACAATTCTTTTAAATCTGTATATTACTTTACATACAAAAAATTTTGAAGCAGTAATCTGTAAGGTGGCTGGGATCACCTATAATGAAAAAATTGGCAAGACCAGAAATAGAAATCACATCGGTTGATCGCGGTTGGTTAAAAAATAAATGAGTTAATTATGAAAGAACTATCGGCTCGTGTATATTTTCAAATGAAAAATTTGATTCACTGTTTAAAGAGTTACAAATTTGGGTCTTGCAAAAAACACAAAATTTCTTAACCGTTGTTCGTCCACAAGTTAGATATTGAGAGTGACATTTTCTGAGATCTCTTTTTTCACCAATTTTCTTTGTGGTTTGCCGGTCAGTCTGAATGAGATTCTCCAATTCTTCATTATATGCTCTCATTTTAGTTTCTAAATATATCTGTTTTTTAAGTGTTTGCCTCTAAGCTACCTCGTTCAAACTACTAGAATCTGTTTATCTCAGATCCAGTTAAAATCGATTCTCACCGTGCAGAAGAAGATTCAATTCCATAATCATAATACAAATTAATATTTACCTGGCTCCTCAAATTATTCAATTGATTACAATACAACCTTTTTTCCAGTCAACACTCTTACACTGACTTCAAAAGTTAAATTACACTGAGCGCTGTGAGGCTAAATTAACCAGGTTTTTATTTTTTTCCTGTTTTTGTTGTTCTCTGCGTATAATTTGAGTTTGGAAAGATTTAGATGAAAGAAAAGGAAGTAATAGAAGGAGAAATTTAGTACTTTATGTTATGTTATCTTGTTAAGTTCTAGGGAAACTACTTCGTTCTTTTTTGGGAAAGCTGACAGCCTTTCATTTAATCAGAAAATAGAAATTCGCTTGACTCTATACCAAGATCGGGATCGATTGATTATTTATCCAGATCATTAGTTCTTACAATGAGCTTGTATAGATTTTATGTATAGCTGTGTATCATGTTTTGTACCTTTGCATAATATTTTAGCAAATAACACTGATCTTGCATTTTGGTCAAAATTATACATTTTATCAAGTTACTGAGTAATTTCAAATATATATATATTCCTCTTCTAAGAGCTACGTTCACTTATATGAAGTTATCGCTCTGAATTCTTGAATAGGACAAGGAAAATGATTAGTGTTTGAATTTTTTACAGACTTAAGCAGTGTGTTCCAGGTGTTTGCGTTTTCAATGTAAAGTCGATGTTGCACGAGTGTTGGGACGTTTTGAATTGAGGGTTTTTCTCGGCAGCTCATTCGCTGTACTCACGATTGAAGTAACTGGTTTATACTTAACTCCAAAAGTAGATAAATTTTGGATCCTTTTTAGCAGTTCAAATTAGGCTTAATATTATTTCATGTTTTTTTCCTAATGGGAGGAAGGAAAACATTATTCTACTCGGCACCCTTGTGCATCTATACATAATTTAACTTCACGATTTGACTTAAATTAAGTCACTGTATATACATGTATGTTAAGAGTTAAACGAACATTATTACTGTAGCCAGTCAACCGCTTGTATTGAATTCATAATACTGAAGAAGTTTAAATAAATAGAAAACAGGCTAACTATGGTCCTATGTTAGTACTGGAAGTAACGTTGATACTGTGAAAGATATCTTTATCATAGAAAGATGTTTTTCGTTCAGTCACGAGCTTGGGACAAAGAGAAAATTCTGAGTCCCTGTGAGGAATAGAGCCTCA